>NC_050573.1:445908525-446191979 GCF_011100635.1 Trichosurus vulpecula
TTAGGAGCAAAATCTTTCAGCTCGATAAGAGGAGAAACTTCTTATTAAAGCTGGTCAGATGTGGAATGGACCAGGTCAGGAGGTAGTTGTCTCTCTCGTTGGAGGTGCTCCAGTGGAGGCTCAATTATGTTACAGAAAAGATTCCTATTCAGATTGTGTGGTCTCCCAAGTTTCCTTCCAGTGTGGAGATTCTATGATTCTCTGATCTGAGCTGTATTCAGCGAGCTCTTACGATGGAGTGAAATCTTGCTACGGGTGGACAACTTACGTACTTGCTAACCTAATTATGATTTTTCTTGGTCTGTTTGGCATGGATTCGCAAACACAGATCCTTTCTGGTACGAGAGTAGATGACACGTTGAGTCTAATAAGGCTGTGAGCAAGTTACAATATATTTGATCGTCTGGCTTGGAAATATTAGCTGCCACTGGAACTGTTTAATGAGGCTGGACAGTGGAGAGAACACTGTCCTGGAGGCAGGGAGACCTGAGTTCAAATCCATCCTCAAATTTTATTAGCTGTGTGACCCCAGGCAAGTCACTTGACCTCTCTTATTCTGTTCCCTCAACTGTAGAATAACAGCAGCGATGATGATAGCTAACATTTACATAGCGCTTACTATGGGCCAGGCCCTATTGATTCTTACAACCCCGGGGGTTAGTAGGTGCTATTATTATGCCCATTTTACACCTGAAGAGACTGAGGCAAACAAAGGTTAAGTGACTTGCCCAAGGTCACACAGCTAATAAGTGTCTGAGCTCATATTTGAACTCAGGTCTCCCTGACTCCAAGCCCAGCGCTCTACCCACTGTACCACCCGGCTGCTTCTCAGTAAGGATAATAGTGATGGGCATAACAGTAACTTCTACCTTCCAGGCCTGTTGTGGGGACCAAATGTTGTAGGGCTTTGCCTTAGCTCTGTATGTAAATGCTGGCTAGCATCAGCATCATCATCGTTATTAACATCCTGACAGAATAATTCGACCTCAGATAACTGAGTACCACTTCTCACTCGTTTCGACAGTGCTTCCCTTCCTCTCCCTCTCCCCAAGAAGATCCTCAAATACCTTGTGCAGCGATTGATAGGAAGGAAAAGTAGTGGGGGACTCTCCCCTTTATAAAATTAGTGACAGTTGAAGAGTAAATGCTCAACCGTTAGTAACTTTCTGGGAAAAAGCCATTCTAGGTGGTAGAAATTTCTGAATAACTTTTTTTGGCTTGAACAATTTTGGATGGAAACATTTCTAAAGTGTATTACAAACCCAACCATCTGAAAAAGAATATACATTTAGCCTTTTCTTCATGTAACTTTTCTTGATAAGTCAGAGTTATCACAGAAAAGCTGGCTGGGCACAGTAGAGATCGGCAGCTTTACGTACGATCCTCCTCTTTTAGTCTTTGTATATGGAAGTGCCCATTTTATTTGGGGTTCATTAAGTTTCAAATTAAAAACAGTTTTTAAAAGATAAGTCAGTGTTTGCATGAATATCAGATATTATTGTGACTATGCTGAAATATAGTAATGTCCTCAAGGGCCTGTGAAATATTTATACCATTATTTGGCACCACGTAAACACACCCTCCCCCTGGCCCAGGCTGCTGTGTTTTTTAATTATGCCTTTTTTGGTTTGGTTTTTGTTTTTCTCCGCTTTCTCTTCTACTTTCAGCTATCACTCTGTGGTGTGGTCAGAATGCCTTACCTAAATCGGCTTGCCTCCTCCCTCCTTATCCACTGCTTCTAATTTACCCTGGTCTGGAAAATGATCACCAAGCTTATTAAAGTTGTTTGTAAAATAAGAGCAAATAAGATCTAAGTGACTAGGCCTAAGAGCATTCTCCTGATTAAAGGGCATTAAATTTTAATGAACTGTATGAGATTTGGAACATCTCTTTTGTGACTTAGCTCAGGGGGGATATTATTATAATCACTGTTTAATTTTGCTTCCTTGGTTATGTTCTGGATGGGTAAAGATTGCTAAATTTCAGTAGATAAAGGGTCCCTTTATTAGGAAAGGCTGGAAATAGAAGAAGCATCTTATCAGTGGGAGTGAGAGTTTTATTCCTCCAAGTAATAGCCCTTGTGTTTATATGGCTTCTTCCTTCTGAGGTTAGGTTCAGAGCTCTTTACAGCCATTTTCTGATTACTTTTCCCAATACTCTGAAAACTAGGTCAGTGTTGTCAGTTGTTTCATAAATAGAAAAAAAAACAGTGTAAGAAAGGGGAGTTGGTTTCCTCCAGCCGTGCTGTGCAGAGTGGCAAAGCTGGAGTTCTTTTATTCTGGTTTCTAGCCCAGCACTTTAGGCTCCAATAGAGTGTTTGCATTTGTTTCACTCTAGGGGAATGTTTTGCTCTTATGAGCATAATATTGGAAGGGGGAGGGGGCACATGCATGTATGTGTGACATCCATAGTGACTTGTCAAATCAATAAGTATTTATTAAGCACTTACTATATGCCAGGCACCGAGCTAAGTGCTGGGGATACAATTAAGGAAAAGAAAGACAGTCCCTGCCTTCAAGAAACTTAAGGTCTGAGGCAGTAGAGCACCAGCTCTGGAGTCAGGAGGACCTCAGTTCAAATCTGGCCTCAGACACTTGATACACTTACTAGCTGTGTGACCTTGGGCAAGTCACTTAACCCCAATTGCCCTGCCTTCCCCCCCTCAAAAAAATTAAAAAAAAAAAAAGCTTACAGTCTAATGGAGGGAGACAACACACAAAAAGGAGGCAGGAGATTAAAGAGGAGTGACACCAGGTCGGGGCATATCTTGTCTTGTGTGGTTGAAACCAGGCAGATGCAAAGTCAAGGGAGCCGAGAGTCCATTTTCTACCCTCATAAAAGAAGGTATTAGGAGGAGTTGGGTACTCCAAGCAAATGTTTTTGTACAGCGCTCCCTTCCCCCAGTAGAGTGGAAGTTCCTCTAGGCAGGAACTCATTTCATTATTCCCTTTGCTATTAGCCCCAGCTCCTATTCAATGCACACAATAAGTGTTGGTTTGATTGGTTGATTTCTGTCCAAGCCAGTATTCAGTCTTAACCCTTGAGAAACCAAAGGAGTATGTACTGAATTGGATCTTGCTTAGACACATACAGTAGAATCCCCTGGAGCAAAGTTTTGTGTTGTCCCCTGGATTGGGGTTTCAGGCATGAGTTTATTTAACCTGGATTGTACAGACACCAGGAAAAAAATGTCTTAGTCAGCTTTTAGCAATTGCGGAGTGTCCTGGACAGCTACCTGTTTGTTTCATGACCAAGGCAGAAAGTAAAATTCTTGATGAAACCTTTTCATTTTCTCATTGCCTTGATCTCTGGGAATTCACTCCTAGTACAACTGTACCAGCCATGAATAATCATGATGCACAAAAGCCAAAAGATAGGTATTTCTAAGTGTGTGTTCCTGTTTTAACCTTGCTTTAGTCAATGTTGGCGATTCAAGGACCTGAAATTGCCCATAAAGCCCATGAAAGGACAGGGAAATGTTCCCTTGCAAAGGAAGTCTGATTTAGATTCTTTAGGGTCTGTTTGGCTTAATAGGAATGTGATTCAGCTCTCTGTACTCACTCGGACTGCAATGGAGTTTTTGGTTTGATGTATTACTGGTGATAAAAGGCCTCACGATATTTCTGAGCTGTCTTCCATTGTGAGGCAGACAGAAACCCTGGCAGATTCATCGGTATCCAGGGCAGGTAGCCTACACTGCCCTTAGCAACAGAGAACATTGTTACCATCCAATCTCAAATGATCATGGCGTCTATTGGTCCATGTTGCTTTTGACCAAAAGTGTCCATGAGGGCCAAAAAAGAAGCTTTCTTAGATTCTTAATGCAATCTCTGAAATATATGGAAATGCACTCAACCTGTGTGACCTTAGAAGTCACTTGACCTCTCTGGACCTCATCTGTAAAATTACCTTATCCATAAAATGATTCGTTTGGACTAGATCAGCCATTCTCAAACTTTTTGGTTTCAGGGCACCTTTACAACTCTTAAAAATTTATTGAGGACCCCTCCACCCCACTAAAGAGCTTTTGTTTACATGGATTCCATCTGTCAGTATTTACCGTATTAGAAATGAAAACATCTTAGTATTAGTATTACATAATTTTGACCTCCTGGACCCCCTGAAGGAACCCCCACTTTGCGAACTGCTGGGTGACATCATTTCCAAGGTGTCTTCCAGTGCTAAGTCCCCTTCGATATATGCCCCACCACTGGTAGCCTGCAACTGGGCTGATTTTATACTCTGATCCCGTGGGCTTAAACCTGTCTCACATACAAGGAGGGTTTGGGTAGCAGTTAGTCCTCGCAATCATGGCAGCTTCAGGCTTTCCTTCTTCTCCCCTTTCTCCTTGCCCCCTTTTCCCTACACTGCCCAGGTTGGAGGAGGTTGAGAGGAACAGGAAAGATATTTTATTGCCCACAAAGCAGGTGACACAGCCTTTCCTCTTGTTGGGGCCAGGAGTGAAGTCAGATGTAAATAACCCGCTTGATGTATAATATTTGGATGCTCTGAAATATTTGCATTGCACTAAATTTGCCATATCATCTGATGAAGTGTTTCTTATGTGAACTCAGACTATTTATGTACTCCAGGATTGGACAAGAGCATCGTTCCCCGCCCCAGGCAGCTCATCAATGCGTCGGCCCTGCTTGTGCCTGCCTTGACTCTTCTTGCCCACTGGAGCAGGCCCCCCTCAAGATGCCCGGCGTTGAAACAGCATTTTCAGAGCTGGGAGAAGACACTCACTGTTTATCTTTATGCTTCACAGCTCGATGCGCTGGAGACGGTGCTGACGTCTCTGCTGACTTCTCCTTCGGATGGGCCTCCTGCAGAAGGCACTCAGGAATCTGAAGTCAAGGCCCAGGAATCAGAACCAAGTGATCAGTTAGACCCAGAGGAGAGTGAGCAGTCCAAACTGCCCAAATACCTGGACCGGTTTAAGGCAAGTGCTGTTACCTCCTTTCTCCCTGCCCCCTGCAAAGCTGAGTTATTCTCCTCCCAGCCTCTCAGATGTGCTTCTCATCCATGGCAATACAATCCTCCAGATAGTCACTGTCAATCAGATGCCTAAAACCAACATCGAACTACATTTCTGTGGCTTCCTACAAGAAATTCTTAGAACAAGCAATAGACCATGTCTTTTGGAATCTCTGTGCTTTTTCCCCGCTTAGACTAAGAAGTCCAAGTTTGGTTTGCCAGGGTCGGCAGTATATCATTAACCACACATTCCATGCCCTAGGAGGTTGGCATGTTTTCTGACCTGCTGTAAAAAGCTTCACCAACACTTAGGCAGACAGGATGTGGTTATTTCTTGATGTCGTCACTAATTATCCTTAATACCTAGATAGAGCATCAAAAAGCCATTGGAGAGTGCTCCCAACCAGCATATGGGGCCTGAGGTGACTAGCGAAGTCTCTTGGAGACTATCATGCAGTTTCTTTTTTTTAAGGGCAAAACAAACTATTATCAAAAGTCAAGACTAAGAGATAAGTGCAAGATATCTTGTACAGAACCAAAGATACAAAACTTTAAACATTGAAGTATTGACCTCAGAGTAAAAGAAATAATCAACTTAATATATAGAAAGTTTCCTATGTCATCAAAAATGTCTGGCTGTTTAGTTTTTGCTCTGGTTGGTTGGTTGTTGTCCTTTGTTAAAGACATCCCTCTGTTAGAGTCCAGTTACAGTGTGTCCAGCTGTGGCTGAGCTCGGAAGGCATAAATAGGCCATGTGAACATTCGGGTGAATTCTCTGCATTTGCACATCTCACTTTTCTTTTGAGCTGCTTCAGTTGTGCGTGGAGCACAGCCCCTTCTCTGATGAGGGCACGCCATGCTGGGTGGTCCTATGCCAATGTCTGCTATGTCAAGCAATCAATTCCAAAGTTTTTCGGAGAGACCTTGAGAATGTCCTTGTATCACTTCTTCTGACCGCCACAAGAGCACTCACCTTATCGTGCAGTTTCTAGGACCATACAGTTAGATAGTTTGTGCATAAAACGAGATAATAATAGTAGATAACATAGCTCATAGGGCAGCTAGGTGGCCAAGGGGATAGAGTGCTGGGCCTGGAGTCAGGAAGGCTCATCTTCAGGAGTTCAAATCCAGCCTCTTGTTTACTAGATGTGTGTGACCCTGGGTAAGTTGCTTAACTGAGAAGGCAGTGTCTGCTTCTCAGTACCCGTGTGACTGTGCACCGTCATCTGTCCCTCCTGGCTGTCAGCTTCCTCACTTCATTCAACCACACCACCGGACCCTGAGGATACAAAGACAGAAGCAAAACACACCCTGCCCTGAGGAAGCTTGCAGTCTATTAGTCCACAAAATGAGGGGGTGGGACAAAGTGAACCGTGATGCCACTTCTAGTTGTAATATTTAATCCCTGTTTTCCTCCTGGTGACTTGGTATGTGAAGAAAACTACCAAATTCACACTTGTATTTTCTTCTCCACTTTGCCTGTAGTTTGGGGTTTGTTTTTTCTTTTAAGCATTTTCTGTCAGCCAGGTTGGCATCAGCCCTGCTCTTATTTACCACAGCCACTCCTTCCCATCGTTCCCCTCCTCCTTCTCTTACTCGCTCTGTCATTGGTGGGTTCAGAGAATAGAAACATGTACCCGCTGTAAGTTTTCAGGCTTTCTCACAAATGCAAATTCTCATGAAAATCCATTCCAAGGAGGCTAGACAGAGAGATGAGGCAGCGTATGATTCCATTTTTTTCTGTTTGTTACCTATTTTCATTATACCAGCTCCCTGATTTTTAAATATTTGGCTTAGAACCCCTGTCCTTAAATGTCACATTCCCCCAGCGCTGTGATCCCTACCAGCCCCCATCCTCACTCTCTTGTCCTGGAAACTTCACTACTTGAGCCAGTAAATTGCTTTTGTGGCTAAACTGGTGGCCAATGGCCCTCTGCAGTGCTCTCCGTCTTGAAACACTTGTGTGTATTAATGTTTTTCATGCTCCATCACTGGTACTCCACTAGGAACTCAGGGCCATTTTTCATCAGGATGGAAGCACAGTGATTCAGAGTAAGCATCAGGCCTGCAGTGGAATGTAGCAAGGAGGAAGCATACAATAACTGCAAGGACTCATGGGAGCTGTTTGACATGCCATTAGCAAGAAATGATTTCCATCTGTTGAAAGGAACACTAATGGGGCAGAAGAGGGCAGCCATTTATCTCAGTCTTGGTTTAAAGAGAAGGGCATGGTTGGGCTAACTCAGTTTATCAGACGCCTCTGTCATTCTGTACAGGTTTAGAGGGCTTTGTTGGGAGGGTCTCCCCCTCTGGTCCAAGCCGGTCACAAGGGGAGGCACAGATAGGCTGTTCTGTCTGTTCTCTGTCCTTGAGACCAGCCAGAGAAACCACACAGCTAGGCTCTGGCCCACAGTTTTCACTTAACGTTTTTTGATTGTAAAGGAAAAAATCAAGTATGGCCATCTTAGCAAAACCATTGGCCTCAAAGAAAGGAAAAAAAACAGGCCATGTCATGCTGGGAGGACCATTTGGCAGAGTCCCAACAGAAAGCTCTTTGACTTGAGAATGGTAGATGGGTATTTCTCAAGTGAATTAATCTGGTTTCTTCCCCCTCCCCCACCACTTTTCTTCCTTTTTACCCTCCCCCTTTTTGAAAGCAGTTGTTATACTCCAAGCTTCAGGCTCTGGGCAGAGTGGAGACAGAAGCCCTGTTGACCCTGACCACCCAGCTGGTGCAAGAAAAGCTGCCGGCCTGTGAGTCGGAGGACATCCAGAACTACGAGCAGAAGCTGAAGCAGTGGGAGCAGGAGCAGGCGGAGCTCATCGAGAGGGAAAAGGCGACCCGGGAAAAGGCCCGACAAGAGCAGGAGGCCCGGAAAGCCGCCAGGGCATCTGCTTAGGCCCTCCCCTCCCACCTCCCTGACATGCTGTTGATTTCTCCCACAATAAACTTGAGTGCACACGATCATTAATACCGAGCTAGGGAAATGGCATTTGCTACGCACCTGTCTGTAGAGCGCCAGCCGCCTTCATCTTTCCTTAAATTTACCAATATTATGCCCAAAGAGATTGCACAAGTTTATACACCGAGTAAGTGTCTGAAGCTAGATTTGAACTCAGGTCTTCCTTACTTGATGCCCTGTGCTTGTATTCACCATGCCAAGAGCTTCCTATGAGCTGTGCTAGTGACATAAACATTTCCCATTCTCCATATATCAAGGTGACACTACCCCAGCCCCTTACACACACACACGCACGCACGCACGCACGCACGCACACACATGCACACACACGCACACACAGGAAGAGATCTTTGTCTCCATGCATGGGAATTCCCCTCAATGACTTTTAGAATGAAACGTTCAAAAAGTAGAAAACGGTTTATTCCCAAAACCTCGATTTTCAGCTATTTCCAAGGGCTTCAGTTGCCATTCAATGCTATTGATTTAGAGACCAGAGAGTTACAGAGGAAGGTCACTAGCTACTTATCCAACCCCAGAATTACCTGGCCCAGTGGAAAGCGTTTGGGATTTGGATTCAAGATCTTGGCTCTGCCACAGACTACCTGTGTGATCTTGGGTAAATCACCTGACCTCTCTGGGCCTCAGTTTCTTCATTTGTAAATGAGAGGGCTGAACTAGTTGACCTATGAGTCCTCCCAGCTATAGTCAGTCAATCAATAAACATTTATTAAGCACCAACTATGTACTATAAACTTATGATCCTATAATCATAGGTGTACTGTTGTACCTTTTGTAATTAATTATTTTACTTATTTTGTTAAATTTCTGCCAATTCTATATAAACAAAATTTTAATAATCATTTAAAAAAATTTTGAGTTCGAAATTCTCTCTCTCCCTCCCTCCCACCCCATCCCTATCTTTGTGAAGGCAAGCAATGTGATATCAATTATACATGTGAAGTCATGCAAAATATATTTCCTTATTAGACGTTTCAAAAAAAAAACCACAAAACAATAAAGATGAACGTTTTTTTAAAGCGGGCTTCAGTCTGCATTCAGAGTTCTTCAGTTCTCTCTGGAGATGGATAGCATTTTTTGATTATGGGTCCTTTGGAATTATCTTGGATCATGGTCTTGATCAGAGTAGCCAAGTCCTTCGTGGCTGGTCATGCCTGTAGTATTTCTGTGTCCAGTGTTCTCCTGGTTCTAGTCACTTCATTTGTCATCAGCTCATATGTCTTCCCAGGTTTTTCTGAAACCATTTTGCTCATCGTCTCTCATAGCACAATCATATCCCATCACAATCATATACCACAATTTGTTCAACCATTCCCTAATTGATGGGCATCCCCTTGATTCCCATTTCTTTGCCACCACAAAAAGAGCTGCTATAAACAGTTTTGTACAAAAGTCCTCTTCCCTTGTCTTTGATCTCTTTGGGATACAGATCTACTAGCGATATTCTGGGTCAAAGGGTGTTGAGGTCCTCTGGCCAACACACAACTTGTGGGGGTCTGTTACCTCCCACACCCAGGCCTTTGCCTAGCAAAGGGCCTGATCTCACAGACAATGAATGGGGCAGGAGCCGAAGATGGTAACTCCGTTTATTGTTTCAGCAAGCAGCATTTTTATATCTTTGGTTACATAGGCATTAGGGCCGCCCTGGTTCCGCCTGCTCTCCTCCCCTTCTCTTCCCTCGCTAACCCGAAGTTCCCTGCGGACAGGCAGTCCAGGCAAAGAACCGAAAGTTCCATGTGCTCTGGCAAGCCCAGACAGAGAGCCGGAAGTGCCATGTGGTCAAGCAGGTCCGGGCAAAGACCTGGAATTGCTACAGAGACAACAAAGGCGAGACCCCTCCTCCTGGCTCCACCCATATCTCAGAGCCCTGAGTTTACCTCAGCAGGCCCTGGGCGTGGAAATCCGAGGAGGGCAGGGGTCAGCTCTAACCCTGTAACAAAAGGGTATGCACATTTTTATAGCCCTTTGGTCATAGTTCCAAATTGTTCTCCAGAATGGTTAGACTAGTTCACAACTCCACCAACAGTGCATTAGTGGGACCATCTTTCCTTAAAAGGCTCAAGTTCAGGTTAAGACTGGAGTGGTTGGGCAGTGGAGATCAGGATTGTTTTTAACAAATTAGAAAGCACTACGTTATAAAAAGATACTGAGCTGCAGCCAAAAAGCCCTATTAATACTGTCTTGCATCTCCCAACTTTGGAGCTCCTAAATCTGGAACCACATCCACCGTAATGGGCCACCATATCTACTTCTATTCAGGGAACAGAGCCAAACAAATCAATAATGGAGGCTGTCAACCTCTTGGCTAAGGGACTTGCTTCAGGCCAGCACAATCTCTGGAGGAGGATTCTGTGTCCTCAGATCTCCCAGACTGGTTTGGCAGAAGTCCCAAGACATTCCATGTTCCTGTAGTCATCTTGTCTGGACATGCCCTCACTGACCAGGTATGGCCAAATGTCTCTCTAGCATCCACTTCTTTTTCATCCAGTCACTGCCCAGTCTGGTTGTGGCCTGCAGGGTGATTATCAGTCAATGTGTTTGAGCAGGAGTCCAAGCAAGGCCATGAACTCAGTGGAATTCAGAATCTCAGTATTACTGATGGGTTTTGTTTTGCTTTTTACTCTTTTAGATCATAAAAGGGCTTTCTTTATGCATAAGATCAACCCTAGCTTGTGAAACTGTCTGATCCTGGCTTATCTGTTCTACAGACCATGTTTTGTTTGAAGAATGGGACTCAGCTACCAGCTAAAGGAGGGAAAATCTTCTCACTCCCTTCTTCTTACTCTCAAGCTTATGCATGCACACCACTCCCCCCAATAGCAGGGACTGGAGAGAGGGAAAGAGTTTGAGAAGGATTAAAATACATAGGAGAAATTCAGTTCAAAATTTGAAAAAGTAGTCAGGTCCTGTGCTTAGGTGCCAGTGCTATAAAGAAAAATGTAACAGTTCCTACCTTCAATGAGATATAGTCTAATTCTTTCCATAATACAGGGTGTTCCCAAAGTCTAGACACAGGCAAAAATGAATATTTTCAAGAAATGAAACTTTCAATAACATTTTATTTAATTGGAATATTAATTAATTGATAATCAACAAATTAGTTAATTCATAATTAACAAATAACATCTTCAATATGATTTCCATCATTTGTGATGCAAAGGTTGATGTGCTTTGCAAGATTCACGTGAACTCGATGCAGTTACTCCACATGGCCGTCAGTTTTAGCACATTCACTGTTTATGCATTCAATCAAGTATATTGCATCTGTGATTTTCATCGAATACACCTCTCCTTTAGCAGAAGGAAGTTGCTAAACAATGCAGAGTCTTTGGTGTTCTTGGTTTAAAAAAATTTTTTTTGTTATCTGTCTTGGGAATAAGAAGGCCCTCTTTGGGAGTTTTTCTTCCCTGATGAAGAGCACAGGGATAACATTCGCTTGCTTCTTAAATACAACAACACCTCTTCATTTCATATTGTTCTCTTGTTGCCAGGAGACACAAGTGAAAATAAATGTCTGGGGACTCTTGTACAGGCATACCTCATCTTGTACAGACATTGTGGGTTCAGTTCCAGACCACTGCAATAAAGTGAATATCACAAAATGAATCACACAAATGTTTTGGTTTCCCAGTGCATATACAAGTTATTTTTACACTCTGATGTAGTCTATTAAGTGTGCAATACTATTATGTCTTTAAATGTACATGCTTTAATTAAAAATGTTAAAAAATACCAGCCATCATCTGAGCCTTTAGTGAGTTGTAATCTTTTTGCTAGTGAGGGGTGGAGAGGAAAGGAGTCTTGGCTCCATGTTGATGGCTGCTGACTGAGCAGAGTGGTGGTTGCTGAAGGTTGGGGTGGCTATGGCAGTTTCTTATAAGGCAACAATGAAGTTTGCTCTGTCTATTGACTCTTCCTTTTACTTGAACACTTAGGGGCCATTGTAGGGTTATTAATGGACTTAATTTCAATATTGTTATGTCTCAGGGAATAGAGAGGCCTGAGGGGAAGGAGAGAGATGGGGCACTGCTGGTTGGTGGAGCAGTCAGAACACACAGCATTTATGGACTTAGTTCACAGTCTCACATGGTGCTGTTCTTGGTACCCCAAACAATTACAGTAATACATAAAAGATCACCGATCACAGATCACTATGATAAATATAACAATAATGAAATATTCCAAGAATTATTAAAACGTGACACAGAGACATGATGTGAGCTCATGTTGTTGGGGAAAATGGCACCAGTAGACTTACTCGATACAGGATTGCCACAAACCTTTAATTTGTAAAAAAGATAAAAACAAAACACAATATATATGAAGTGCAGTAAAGCATAGAGCAATATAATGAGGTATGCCTATAATAGGTTCACTCATTCTTTTTTGCTTCTTTGTGGGGGAGGTAGTGGTTGTGAAATTTCACCAACAATATCATCACCTCCAAAGGCATCATGTTTTCATTCTTTTCCTCCATTTGACTGTGGCATCTTCCCTGCCCCCCACTCCCCATGGAAAACTATTTTCTATCCATATCTAAACAAGACTCCTTCAGTTAGGACACTGTGGAACCATGGGAGCCCAGGGAAACACATTATAGTCCTATGCCAGCACCCCCTCCTCTCTTTCTCTTCTCAGTAACACTACCACCATTTATAGAAATTCTCTCACCCCCATCCTCTGCCTAAGAAAATGGTGACATTGCTTTTCAACCTCTCCCTTGCTGTCTGTTGAGTAAGCACACAACCCATTTTAAAGATTTTTTATTGCTAATAACTACAAAGGCAGAGGTGTTTAAAAGAAGTAAAACAGGAAAATTGTTTAAAGGACTAGCAGTAGCTGGTCTGGTTTTCAGTCAAAAAAATGGAGATGAAATAGGCCTTGTCCTTTCTTGGCTACCACTGCTCACTGACTCATCCTTTCCAAACACTTACCAGACCATCTTTTTTCTTGGCATGGGGTCCTCATGAGTTTTACCCAGGGATACCCCAGGGATGCTGTGAGACTCAAATGAGATAAAGCACTTTGCAGATCTTAAAGCTATATAAATGTCAGTTATGTGAGGATGATGACGGGCCTATAGTCACCTGCAAGCGATAAATTTATTCACTGAGCCCAGGCAATGTTTATAGGACAGTACAGAGGTTGTGCTGGTAAATGGTTGGATGTGTGTGTGTGTGTGTGTGTGTGTGTAAAACGGCACACACTCTTAAAGTTTAATCTGCATTAATAACACTTTCTTAAGTCTGGACAATCAGCAACACAATAAATTGCAAGCCTTGATTTATAAACATTGCTGTTTTCTAAGCTGTGAATACTCACACTGAAAATGTAATAATCAACAAGTCATTTAGAGCTGGCATACCCCTGGTTTAACCCCCATCCTTTGTAAAAGAAAGGAGAGTCAAAATCGCCCTTTATTCCCTACCTACCCCAACCCTTTATTAATGTATGTGTGACTACAAAGTGTGCTGGCAGTAAATTTGATGCATTAGGCCTCACAAGGCCCAAGGGTTTCTATCATAGAAGACACTTCAGTCCGTCAGTTTCGGTCTCCCTTTTGCTTGACTTAGTAAAGTTTACCTAAAGTCATTTTCTCGTAAGTTTGTCCTTCCCATTGTCCTTCATTCTCAAAGAGGACCATGCCATCGGGGAGGTGATGCCATGACATGCAAGTGAATTGGATTTAAGTGAGGGAGGTTCTGTGCAAAGTCACCAACCTGACTTTCTCTTCCAGAGCCATCTGGGTCCAGTGGCCAGGTATATAGATCAGGTCAACTGGAGATGGCCCCCATAGTTGTATAACTAGGCGTAGTGGTAAGAGTGTTGAATTTTGAAATGTAGAAGCTTGGATTTCTTTCACTTAGTACCTGTTTGACCTTGGGCAAAGCACATTTTTAAAAATCTCATCTATAAAATGAAGGGGTCAAATCCAATGATCTCTAAAATCCATTTCATCTCAATAATTCCGTGAATCTTACTTGGATAGAGGGGTACAGCCATGGAGCAGTTGGAATATCCAGAGTTGCTGGGGTAGGAAAGCATAGTGGCCATAGTGATCAGATAAGCCTCCTTTCCTATGTTGTTTACAGACACATTAGCCCTACATGAAGTTTCTGGTTACACCTGTGTTCCCCTTATTTCTCTTGCCCACCATACTTCAGTTTTCCTATCAGTATTCACTGTCTCAGTCCCCTTTCTGAAACTGGCCCAATGCAGACATTAATCCTTTTGAAAGCATCTGCCTACCTCCTGCCTGATTTATCTCCAGTGGCCTTTGGACAAAACTCAGATCTCGTCTGAAATAGCTCCATTTTCTCTGCAAATCTGAGGTTCCTGTGGCCTCTAGGATCACTGCCTAGTCAAAGCACCAGTGCCCAGGCTGCAAGATTGAGGCCAGCAGGAAAAATCCACCTTTTCTCTACCTGTTTATCCTCATGTTCTGGTAGGGGTCTTCCTTCAGGGGCATCCCAGACCATTTCCTGGCTAGAAAGAAAGATAAATTGCAACATAGGAAAGGAGTGAACATTTTCATGCCTGTAGACTTATTATGTAGTAAGTTCCCCATCACTTAGAAGTGTTGCGGATAACCACTTGTCAAGGATGTGATTGAAGTGAGTTCTTTAAATGGCTAGAGGCTTGGATTAACCTCTTTAAAAAATTCTAATTGTTATTGATGTCTTTTTTAAAAATTACCTTCATTTCTGAAAATATACCTCTTGAAGAAATTAAAGATATTTATAGTAATATGAAAAAATGCTCTAAATCACTATTGATTAGAGAAATGCAAATCAAAACAACTCTTAGGTACCACATCTCTCCTGTCAGATTGGCTAAAATGACAAAACAGGAAAATGATAAATGCTGGAGAGGATGTGGGAAAATTGGAACACTGTTACATTGTTGGTGGAGCTGTGATCTGATCCAGCCATTCTGGAGAGCAATTTGGAACTATGCCCAAAAGGCTATAAAAAAGTGCATACCCTTTGACCCAACAATTCCACTTCTACAGCAGTATGCCAAAGAAATCACATAAGTGGGAAAGAGACCTGTATGTACAAAAATATTTATAGCAGCTCTTTTTGTGGGGGCAAAGAATTGGAAATCAAGGAGATGCCCATCGATTGGGGAATGGCTAAACAAGTTGTGGTATATGAATGTAATGGAATACTACTGTGCAATAAGAAATGAGGAGCAGGCAGACTTCATGATAACCTGGAAAAACCTACGTGATCTGATGCTGAGTGAGAGGAGCAGAACCAGGAGGACATTATACGCAATTACAGACACATGGTATATGTAAGGACTAACTTTGATAGACTTGGCTCTTCTTAGCAATACAAGGTTCAAAGACAGCTCCAAAAGACTCATGATGGAAAAAGCTATGCACATCCAGAGAAAGAATTATGGAGTCTGAATGCAGACGGAGGCAAACTATTTGCTCTCTTTTTTTCCTTCTTTTTTGGTTTTGTTTCTTCCTTCTCATGATTCATTCCATTGGATATAATTTGTCTTTACAACTTGACTATTATGTAAATAAGTTTAATGTGAAGGTATATGTAGAACCTATATCAGATTACATACCATCTTGGTGGGGGGGGAGGAGAAGAAGGGGGAGAAAATTTGGAACTCAAAAACTTGTGGAACTGAGTGTTGTAAACTAAAAATGAAAAATAAAAAGAAAGAAAGAAAATGTACCTCTTACCCCATCCCCTACTAATGAGCCTTGAAACAAAGGATAAAAAAAGAGAGGAGTTCAGAAAAACCAACAAATACATCAGCAAATTCTGAAAGTACTTGATAGTATACCCCACCCTCTTCAAAGAAAATAATTTTTTCCAGCAGATACATTTTCTTCCAGCTCTTCTTCAGGGCCAAACTTGGCCATTGCAATTATATAACATTCAATTTTGGATTTTTTTCTTTCCATTTACTTGGTAATCATTGCATATGTTTTTGTTTTTTTCAGGTTCTGCTCACTTCACTCTGCATACCTTCATAAAAGGCTTCCCATGCTTGTCTATTCGTCATATGTATAGTTTTCTTACACTGCTGTCTGGAGAAGGAAATGGCAAACCACTCCACTGTCTTTGCCAAGAAAACCCCAAAATGGTGTCATGGAGAGTTTGGACAAGACTGAAAAAAGATGTACCACACTTAACACTTAGCTTGAATAATAAGGTCTCAGCCCTGTAGTATAGCTTACAATAAGCCTTGGTCCTCACTTTGATTCTGAGGAGCTAACGAGGTGAATGAGGATCCTCTCTGTTCCAGAGCTGATCTCCCCTCCATTACTGAGCCAGTACCCTGATTCTCTACTTGGAGGTCTTCCTACTAGCGCAGGTAATCAGACTGAAAGGGCCAGGTCGGCAGATCCTAGGTTCATGCTGCCGTACGTATTTTGGTGTATATGAGACCTGACTTTGGCCTCTTTGGAGTATATGTCCAGCAGTGGGACTTCTGCAACAAGATAAATGGGCATTTTAATGATTAATTAATTAATGCAAATTGCTTTCCACAATGATTGAATCAATTCACAACTCTACGAGTGGTGCCTGTCTTTCTACAGGCCCTTTAATATTGATTATTTCCAGTTTTTGTCATCATTGACAATTGCACAGTGCAAGTGAAACCTCAAGGTTTTGGGGGAGTTAAACCAAGATCCTTCCCAATACTAAGTTTCTAGGAGTATAAGAGAATGAGTAAATGATGTTGACTGAATGCCCTTGTTTTAGGAGAAAGCAGTCTCTTGCTTCTCAATAACAAAAATGAGGATGTCGTTTCTATGGTTTCTTTCATGGTTTCAGTACCGGAGAGAGACAGCTCCCATTGGAAGTCAGCCTGCTGACCGCTATATTCAGGCATAGAAATGAATGGAAAAGATCAGCACGCTGAGCCCCACTTTCCTGGGCCTTTTGCCATCCTCCTGATGGAGAAACTTCTCTGCCTCATCTGTACAATGAATGGTTGAACTGGGTGAGCTCCAAGGTCCCTTCAAAACCATGAACCTAGTATCTGCTGACCTCACCCGTTCAGTCTGACCACCTGTTCTGGCAGGAAGACTCCCAAGCAGAGAAGCAGGGCACTGGCCCAGTAGTGGAGAGGAGATCAGCCCTGGAATAGAGAGGATCCTCATTCACCTTGTTAGCTCCTCAGAATCAAAGTGAGGACCAAGGCTTAGTGTAAGCTCGTTACTATAGGGCTGAGACCTTATTATTCAAACTATGTGTTAAGTGTGGTAAATCTTTTTTCAGTCTTGTCCAACTCTCCATGACCCCATTTGGGGGGTTTTCTTGGCAAAGATACTGGAGTGGTTTGCCATTTCCTTCTCCAGCTCATTTTATAGATTGAGGGAATGGAGGCAAACAGGGTTAAGTGACCTGTCCAGGGTCACATGGATGGGAAGTTCCTGAGGCCAGATTTGAACTCAGGAAGATGAGTCTTCTTGAGTCTAGGCCCAGCACTCTGTCCACTGTGCCACCTAGCTGCCCATGTTCAAGTTGAAGTCTGACCTAATAGATAGTCCGCTCAACAAAATTAAGAAACAGGCTTGTTTTTTTTTTTCTCTTTCCCCTACCCCACCCCACTGCAAATGAAGCAGCTTGCCCATCCCCAAGATCAAACAGACAAGACCCTGCAAGTGTGGCCTGGAGACAGGGTGGGAGGGGGTGAGAGGAGAGGAATAAAGGCAGAAAGGTTTTAGATCCCCATGCTTGTCATAAGGGATTTGTATCAGGACTGAAGCAGAGTATCAAAAGACTAAGAACATTTGACTGTTGGACCAAAAATGCAGGCATTAGAGCAATTTACCATTTTTTGAAAGCTGATAGAGCTCAGGCTGATTGGATGTCAAATCGATAATTGATCCCAGCCCCATAAAAAAACAAAAAACCCTTGGGGTTCTTTGGACTAATGGATGACAAAATAAAATTTTAAAACTTTAAAATAAATAAATTAGCTGCCCCATTACCTCAGATGTAACCCTCTCTGGCAGGGGAAAATGTTCAAAACTCTTATGAGATAATATGGTGCTCAGCTGCTGAACAACATGGAGGCCAAGGCTCCCTCCTGGCAAGTGTCCAACTAGTTGCGTTGTGGATGTTCACAAGCACTTGGGCTTTTTGGTGTTTGTGAAGATTTTGAGCCAGTTGCTGAAGCAAAAGCTGCCCTTAAAAGTTGACCAAGCTTACCTTGAAGAAAAGGAAAAATATAAAATATAAAATATAACTCTCCCTTCTTTACAAAGATGGAACATCTTTGTAGAACATTGTACATACTGTCAGAATCAAGTGATGTTAGTTTTGCTGAACTGTCATTTATTTCTCTTTTTTTATTCTCCTCTTGGCCCTTGCTTTCTGGACTTCAAAACCATGCCTTCAAAATCATGCTGGTTTGTCCTGGTACTTCCCTTGGCACCAGGAGCCTCCTTGCCCTCGAAGAGCCTACTAGGCCCACTGCCTGCTCAGGCTGAAATACCCTTCCTCAGAGCCTCCCCCTCGCCCATTGGTGCATTCCTCCTGGTGAGTTTCAGCATAATGGGGAAGGGCCTACACCTGCCTGTCTTCTCCCAGCCCTGTTCCTGACTTTCTGAACTTCAAAACCATGCCCCACAACTCCCAAACTCCCACTATCACCTCTCTCTCTCTCTCTCTCTCTCTCTCACACACACACACACACACATACGCACATACACACACACTTTTCAGCTCCCTTCTGTGTGTTGTTTTCCCCTATTAGAATATAGGCTCCTTGAAGGCAGAGACTTTTTTTTTTAGTTTAAAAAATTTTTATATTTATTTTTAGTTTTCAATATTCATTTTTATAAGATTTTGAGTTCCAAATTCCCGCCCCAGTATGGCACGCAATCCGATATAGGCTATACTTCTACAATCATATTAAACATATTTCCACATTAGTCATGTTGTGAAAGAAGAATCAGAACAAAAGGGAAAAACCATGAGAAAGAGAAAAAATAGCATGTTTCAATCTGCATTGAGACTCCATAGTTCTTTTTCCATATGTGGATAGCATTTTCCATTATGAGTCCCCTGAAATTGTCTTAGATCATTGTATTGCTGAGAAGAGCTAAGCCTGTCAAATCTGGTCATCACACAATATTGCTGTTACTGTGCACAATGTTCTCCTGGTTCTGCTTGTTTCACTCAGCATCAGTTCCAGTGGTGGGATTCAAATAAATTAACAACCGGTTCTCCATGGAACCGGGCCAAGGAGCCACCACTGCTAACAACTAGTTTGCTGAATTCGACCTAAAATTAGGTAGGTTCTTCTGAACCGGTGCGAACCAGCTGTATCTCACCACTGATCAATTTATATAAGTCCAAGTTTTTCTGAAGTCTGCCTGCTCAACATTTCTTATAGCACAATAGTATTCCATTACCTTCATGTACCACAACTTGTTCAGCCATTCCCCAGTTGGTGGGCATCCCCTCAATTTCCAATTCTTGGCCACCACAAGAAGAGCTGCTGTAAACGTTTTTGTGCATATGGGTCCTTTTCCCTTTTTTATGATCTTTTTGGGATACAGACCTAGTAGTGGTATTGCTGGATCAAAGGGTATGCACATTTTTGTAGCCCTTTGGGCATCGTTCCAAATTGCTCTCCAGAATAGCTGAATCAACTCACAACTCCACCAACGATACATTAGTGTTCCAATTTTCCCACATCTTCTCCAACATTTATCATTTTCCTTTTTTGTCATCTTGGCCAATCTGTGGGTGTGAGGTGGTACCTCAGAGTTGTTTTAATTTGCATTTCTTTAATCAATAGTGATTTAGAGCAATTTTTCATATGACTATAGATAGCTTTAATTTCTTCATCTGAAAACTGCCTGTTCATATTCTTTGACTATTTATCAGTTAGGGAATGGACTGTCTTTCTTTTTGCTTGTATTTCTGTTCTTTTATCTTATTAGAGTGACTGGCACATAGTAAACAATACATGATTATTTCCTTCCTTTTTTTGCTACAAGGATACCTTGCTAGGTTGGAGGAGGGGGAATGAAAGGGATGCAAAAATAAAAAATTTTTGAAAAATCTGATTTAAAATTTTTAATTTAACTTTCTTTTCCCCTAGAAATTAATTCTCCACACTAATGAGCCCAAAAAGACTGTCAATCTTCTGCCAGTTTGGGGGGGGGGGGCGGGGTTTGGCTGTGTTAGTATGACCTGATAGATTCCTTCATCTCTGGAAGCTTCCAGGATTGACCTAAAGGACCTCAGCAATCTTTGAGAGAGCTGACTGGGGTCATAGGATCACAGAGTTAGAGATAGTAGATAACTTTCCCTTTCTCTTTCCCTTACCCCTGGACCATGTTGACTGTCCAGAATTCAAAAACAGACCTCCAGCAAGCACATTGTTTTTATCAACATATACAAACAAGTCAAGCCAACATGCATTTATTAAGCACTTAATAGGTGCCTGGCACTGTGTTCAGTGATGAGAATACAAAAAAAAATCAAAAAAGTATCTGTTCTGCTCATAATCTAATGGGGGAAAAGATGTGAAAACAGCTGTGTACACATATATAAACTGGAGACCACCAACAGAGGGAAAGTACTAGCATAAATAGCAATTGGGACGTATGTTGTTTCCCATTAGAATATAAGTCCCTTAAGGGCAGGGACTGTCTTTCTTTTTGCTTGTATTTCCGTTCCTTGAACTTAGTAGAGTGTCTAGCACATAGTAAACAATATATGATTATTTCCTTCCTTCCTTTTTTTGTTGCAAAGGATGCCTTGCTAGGTTGTGGGGAAGGGTAGGGGGTATGAAAGAGATGAAAAAAAATACTCTTTAAAAATCTCTGCTATAAATTTTTTAATTTAATTTTCTTTCCCCCTAGAAATTAATTCTCCACACTGATAAGCTAAGAGCTTGTCAGTCTCTTGCCAGTTCTTGGGATTCTTAGAGTAAGACTTTACCTAGGCTTGAAGAAAGTCTGGGAGGCTAGGAAGCAGCAATGTAGAAGGAGAGGATTCCAGGCATGGGGGATAGCCAGTGAAAATTCCCAAATTGGGAGATGGAGAGTCATCTGCTACAAACAGTAAGGAGGTCAATGTCACTGGATCAAAGAGTACATGGAGAGAGTATGTGGGTATTAAAAAACTAGAAAGATAAGAGGGAGCCAGGTTATGAAGAGTTTGAATGCCAGAAGATTTTATATTTGGTCCTGGAGGTGATGGGGAGCCACTGGAGTTTATCGATTTTGGGAGTGACAGGGTCAGAGCTGAGCTTTAGGAAGATGTGAAAGCTGGATTGAGGAGTGGCTGGGATGGGCCTGGACAACATGGAAGCCTGGAGATCAACGGCACCCCATTGCAGGAGTCTAAGTGTGAAGTGATGATGGCCTGGACTAGGGTAGCAGATGTGTCGGAGGACAATAGGGGGTGTGCACAAAAGATATTACAAAGGTAGACTCTTAAGTGCCCAGAATTTTTACAAATACTATCTTTCTCCTCTTCCATAGCTGCAGACTGTCTTATCATTAGGTGGCACAGTGGATAGAGAGCCAGACCTGGAGTCAGCTGCCTGACCCTGGGCAAGTCGCTTCACCCTGTTTGCCTCAGTTTCCTCATCTGTAAAATGAGCTGGAGAAGGAAATGGCAAAACCACTACAGCAGCTTTGCCAAGAAAACCCCAAATGGGATCAAGAAGCGTTGGATACGACTGACCAACAACAACAACATCCGTGGCCTCCAGTTTAGAGACAGACTCAAGCCAGCCATGCTCCATTCCCCTCCCATCAGTGTTTCTGACTCTCTAGGTATCCCTTCCCCTCTTTTCAGTTCTCTTTTGTGTGTTGTCTTCTCCTTAGAATGTTAGCTCCTTGAAGGATCATCTTTCTTTTGGTATCTTTTCATCTCCCCAGTGCTTAGCTCAGGGCTTGGCACGTAGTAAGTACTCAATGAGTACTTGTTTGCCTGCCTGAGTCAGAGGTGGGGACTTCAATCCCAGTCTTCTAGGCTCCAAGCTCTGCTCTCCAGCTCTTTTCAAACTGTGGGTCGAGACCCCATAGGGGGTCACAAAAAACGTGGCAACAGTAAAAGTTTTCCAAACATGCAATGACCAAAAATTAATTCAAAATCAAACACCTAATGAATCTGAGGTGTTTCTGGCACTGCTTGCTCTTGTTGCATCTAGCAACTTCACTGCCTTGGTTCTGAACACAAAGCACGCACACTTTGCACTGTGCATGCCCTCAGGCCACACAATGCCAATAAAAGATGTGGAAATGCACAAAGGGGCCTGCAGTGGAATAAGTTTAAGAAGCTCTGCTCTACACCATGCATCACCTACATTTCCTGACATTAAGTTTATGTATGTTTATTTAAAAGTGTATAAAACATTCCATATATCCCAACTGAATGTGACACCTTAGGTCTCTAGCGTACCTAGTCCTTGCCCTGTTAGGATATTTCATTCGGATTAACCAAGGTCCTAGAAGAGTCAAGTGAAACCCTATTAAACTCTTCCTTTGCTTCTGAGTAAAGACAGAACTCAACTTTGACATTAGAAGTCCCTCCTTTAGAGCCTCTAATGTCTCCCTGCACATAAACTCCAGCATCCTGTTTTCTTTCTTTGCTCCAGCTGCATGACCCCCTTTGGGAATTTCTGGAAAATCGTTTTCTCATTTTCTTCCTATTCGGGATATTTTCATTCCCAGTACGCATTCCTGTAAGCAAAGTATGCAAGATGGCTTTTGGAGTCAGAGGTTGGGGACAGTCAGCCCCTAGGTGAAGCCCCTTGGGCTATGGGGCTTCTTCTTTTAATAGGCTAAACGCATCATCTTCTCTCAGCCTTCCCCTGCAGCCTGGGAGCCTTTCCTCTCATTCGCGATCTCATTGTCTTTCATCTGGACCAGTATACTAGTTTCCTAAAAGGTGTTCCAGGTGGTACAGAGGATACAGCACTGCATTTGGAGTCAGAAAGACTCATCTTCATGAATTTAAATCCAGCCTCAGACGCTTACTAGCTGTGTGACCCTGAGCAAGGCACTCAATCCCACTTGCCTCCAAAAAAGAATAAGAAGGAAAAAAAAACCCAAATTGGGTCATGGAGAGCCAGACACGACTGAACAACAGTAATGAAAAACGGTATCCTAGCTTCCTATCCTACTTCTTTCTAATCTGTCTTCTTCACAGCTGCCCAAGTGATATTATTACAGCAGCTAGGTGGTGCAATGGATAGCGTCGAACTTGGAGTCAGGAAGACCTGAGTTCAAATCTTTCCACAAAATATGTTTAATATGATCATACATGTATAGCCTATATCAGATTACATGCTATCTTGGGGAGAGGGAGGGAAGGAAGGGAGGGGGGAAATTTTAGAACTCAAAATCTTATAAAAGCGAATGTTGAAAACTAAAAATAAAAAATGAATATATACATTTTTTAAAAAGAAATTTTCCACAGACTTTTATTAGCTGTGTATCCCTGGGCAAATCACTTAACCTCTCTTGCCTCATCTGTAAAATGAGGATAATTATAACACCTGCCTCCCAGGGTGGTTGGGGGGATCAAATGATATAACATGTAAAATGCTTCACAAACTTTAAAGCACTACACAAATGCTAGCTGTTGTTGTTGTTGTTATCGATAGTCCCTTGGGAGGCAGTGGGGTACAGGGGAATGTATTTCAAGTCAGAAGTTCTCAGTTCAAATACCACCTCTGCTATTTACTGCCTGGAGTGACTGGATTAGTTATTTTCCCCCTGTAGGTCTCAGTTTCCTCACCTATAAAATGAGTGGTTTGGACCAAATGGCTTTTTCCAGTTCTAAATCTGTGTTTCTCCAATCTGGCTCCAAAATCTGCAGTGGGTCTCCATTGTCTATGGCATGAGATAGAGGCTCCTCAACTGGGATGGTAAGACCTTTCCCAATCTGGTTCCCACCTACCTTCCCTGCCTTATTTCATGAATTCGATGGGGTCAGACTGGACTAATAATGCCCCACTCCCCATTCCACCAAATTCCATGTTGCAGCTCTCACTTCCATGCATTACCCAAGCCGCCCCTCCCCCCATGCCTGGAATGTGCTCCTTCCTCTTCTCCACCTCTTAGAATCCTCGTCTTCCTTCAGAACTCAGCTCCTCCATGAAGCCTTTTCTGCACCCCTTCCTTCCTTTCTCTCCTCTGTTCCTGACTCTCAGGACCTCTCTGCCATACCCCCAACTTTTTTACCCTGGAATGTATCTCTAGGGACCTTCTCCCTCTGAAAGATCCCCCTGCCATTTTTGTCCCTTCCTTGGATCGGTGAGTTCCTCCTGGAGCGTTCATTTTGGCCAAGTACTCAAGCCAGCCATGCTTGCCCCTTCACTCCTCTCCCGGCTCTGCTCCCGACTCTCCAGATCCCACCATGCCTTCTCTCTCTCTCCTTCCCCACCTCTCAACTCCCTTTTATGTATTGTCTTCCCCCATTAGGGGGAAGGATGGGGACCTTCTTCCTTTTGGTTTGTATCTGCATTGAGTGCTTAACGAAGTGCCCTGTCTGTAATAAATGCTTATTGACATAAACTGCTTTCTTCTGCTCATCTCTCCCTCTTCAGTGCTCCTTATAATTTGGGTATATATTATATCTCCCCACTAGAATGTAATCTCCTTGAGGGCAGGGACTATTTCTTTTTTTTTTTTCCTTTGAATCCCCATGGCTTAGTAAATCCCCAGTGCTTAGTAAAATGTTTGTATAATTGAATTAGACTACCCTACTTCCCACCAAAGGGTTGCTGTGTTTGTCCTTTGTTCTCAAAGAGGACCATGACATCAGGGAAATGATGACATGACTCGCAGTTGACTTTGATTTGAGTGAGGGAGGGCCATGCAAGGTCACCAGCCTCACTTTCTCCTCCAGAGCCATCTGGATCCAGATATTCATCAAGATGACTGGAGATGACCCAGGATGGAGGGAGGGAAGCCTGCACGCTGGGGATGGAAACATGAATGGAGTTTTCGTTAGCAATTAGTGGAGAGTGATTGGTTGGGACACCAGAAGATAGATGAGGAAAAGAGACAGGTGGGGGCAGGGGAGCCAAATAATACAGTATACTATTCATACTAAGTAATCTTACCTTTTTGAAGGATGAGGTGAAGCTAAGGGAGCAGTGCCCTACTTTAAAAAAAAGATACAAGGTCTATTTTCCAACTCTGCCTCTTTTCCTTGTATTGCCTCAGGCACATCATCTCTCTGTCTTTCCTTTTCCATGAAATGATCATTTCTGCTCCTCACCTACTAAAGAACATCTTGAGAATTAGAGCAAGGCTAGAGGGTACTTTGAACTCCTGGGAGAAAACATCATGAAGTAGGAGCAGAGACCTAGAGCTAGAAGAGACCTTGGGAACTGTCCAGTTCTGTCTTCTTTTACAGCTGAGAAAAACGAATACCCAGGCAGCCTAATTGGCTTTGCCCATGTACCCACAGGTAGTGAGGGTCAGAGGCAGGATGATGGGCCATGATCTTCTTGCTCTGCCCCAGCTGTTATGGTTAGGATTAAGTAACTTTAACCAGGGGTTAAAGAAACTGCTTTACAGCAAGAAATGAGTGGGAAGGTTTTAGATTATTCCCAGTAATTATAACTTAAAAATTTTTACTTCAAATCTGATTTGAGAAACTCCCTAGAGCGTCTTGCATCTGGTTTTCATTTAGGTTGTACACTAAGCCCTCTCTGATTTTGTGTACTTTGGTGTTGGATCACATCGGGGAGCTGAGGTGGAAATACCTGCTTAGAATCTAGCTTCAGTCATAGATGCTACAGAGCTAAGCACACTTCTGTAATCAGGCTGCTGCCCGCTGCAAGGCTGTGAAGGGGTTAAAGGCAAATCAGCATAATTGAAATGTGACTCCTATATTGATGACAGGCACCACATATCCATTAGGTTAACTACATTGTAGTTTTCCCTTTCCCTAGCCATGAATATGTTTCACTTTACAATGAAGGCCAATATAGGTGAGTCACAAGTGGAAAGTTACCTATTCATCCAGTGGTTACTTCATTAATTGTTTCTCCAGCTTTCCATGCCTTTCCCCTGCCCCAACTCCCATATGCATATTATTTAAACAACATAAGGTCAATATAACACAATGGAAATGGGGAGGTGTCTCTCAGTAGACCTGTGGTCCCCAGAGTATGACACAAGGGTGTTGCCTTAGAATACAATTCTGGGGCAGTTAGGTGGTGCAGGGAGTAGAGCACCAGCCCTGGAGTCAGGAGGACCTGAGTTCAAATCTGGCCTCAGACACTTGACACACTAGCTGTGTGACCTTGGGCAAGTCCAATTGCCCTGCCTTTCCCCCTCCAGAAAAAAAAAAGAAAGAAAAGAATCCAATTCAAATGGATCCAATTTGGGGAAAAGAGGAGTTAAAGCTCAATTTACTCTTTTATTGTTGCTGTTCAGTTATGTCTGACTCTTCATGACCCCATTTGAGGTTTGTTTGTTTTTTTTTGACAAAGATGCTGGAGTGGTTTGCTATTTTCTTCTCCAGCTCACTTTACAGATAAGGAAACTGAGGCAAACAAAATTAAGTGACTTACCCAGGGTCAAGTAAATATCTGATGCCAAATTTGAACTCAGGTCTTCCTGACTGTTCACTGCACCATCTAGCTGCCCAAATTTACTGTAGGGATGTCTAATTGCCTTCAAGAGATGCTGCTTGAAATAGTGGAAAAAGGGATAGACCTCGAGACTAGGCACGCAGTTTATATCTTTGCTATGGAGAGAGCACTGAATGCAGGAGTGCTGAACCTGGATTCATGGGGCCTGAATTCAAATCCTAGTCTGCCTCAACTATGCCCTGTGTGGCCTTGGGCAAGTAAAAAAACAAACGAACCTGCCTTTGCCTCAGTTTCCCCATCTGTAAAACTAGGGGTTTGGAGTGGTTAACCTCTAAGGTTGCTTTCAGTTCTATAACGATTGTTACACACTTCCTAACCTTATAACCTGACCTCTCTGGGCCTCAGTTTCACTTCTATAAGATGGGAATAATAATAGACTCCCTAGGTTGTAAAGAAGTGTTTTGTAAATCTCACCATTCTTTCTATACGTGAATTATTCTTCACAATACTGACAGGTCTCTGTCCTTTAAGAATGGGTCTGATTCTTTGCAATGGCCAAAAGTCTCGTGGAGCCAAGTGTAATGAATAAAGTGGGTGGTCAATTAAATTATAGTGAACTGGCTTCAAATTCTGGCACTTACTACCTATGTGATCTAGGATTAAAAATAAAAAGGAAAATAAGCTCATATTTAAATAGGGCCTACTATGTGCCCGGCACAGGGCTAAGCACTTTACAATTATTCGATCTTCACAACCACCCTGGAAGTCAGGCGCTATTATTATCCTGCTTTTACAGTTGAGGAAAAAGAGGTTAAGTGACTTTCTCAAGGTCACACAGCTAGTACATGTCTGAGGTCAAATGTGAACTCGGGTGTTCTTGACTCCAGGCCCAACATCACTAAAACTCTCTGTCTCATCTGTAAAATGGGGGAGTTGGCCTAGACAACCTCTGAGGTTCCTTCCAGCTCTAAATCTAAGATCCTATTCAATTTAATTAAGCAAGCATTTATCAAGGATCTGCTATGTGCTTGGCCCTATTCTAGCACTCAGAATACAAAGACGCCATCCCTGCCCTTTCAGCTTGGGAGAAACAGCAAGCACACCGATAAGGGGGGAGTGAGGAGGGACCGCTGTAGCAGCTGGGGAGATCAGACTTGCCCTTGAATGGGGGAGTGATTTAAATGGGCCTCGAAGGAGCTCGAGGATTCTAAAACGTGGAGTTGAAGCACATTAAGTGCCTGCTCTATACGAAACACCGAGCTGGACCCTGGGGGATAAAACCAAGCCTTTATAAACTACATTAAGGTTTGCAAAATACTTTTCCATCCCATTTGATCCTTTCAACCACCCTAGGAGGTAGTTACTATTACTACCTCTATGGGACAGGTGATGAAACTGAGAATGAGAGGTTAAATGACTTACCTAGAGTCATACAGCAGGTAAGTGTCTGAAGCAGGATTTGAACTTGGGTCTTCCTGACTCCAAGACCAACACTCTATCTACTGAACCATCTAGCTGCCTAGATGGAAAATAAAAAGTCCCTATGTCCGAGGGCAGTACGTTCTACTGGAGGAGTTGTGGTTTGCCCTTTGTTTCTGAAGAAGACCTTCCTTTGATATCTCATTTGATCCTCACAACAGCCGGAGAAGGTAGGTACTATTATCATCCCAATTTTACAGATGAGGAAACTGAGGCAAACAGAGGTTAAGTGACTTGCCCAGGGTCACACAGCTGTAAGTGTCTGAGGCTGGATTTGAATTCAGATCTCCCTGACTCAAAGCTCAGCATTCTGTCCACTGCACCACTTTGCTGCCTCTTGCATTATTGCCATTGGTGGGCATTAGAATGTGTAAAATACTGAGGGAAAGATTTCTGCAGAGAACAGGGTAAAGGTCCCCTTCAGTGCATCCTAAGCTTTGGTTCATATTAGTCTGTATAGTGTTTTACAAGCTTTCAACACACCCTGTCAGCCTTCAAAACATCCTAGACTGGGAGGTGCACATCGGCGAAGCCTGAGGAGTCCCTTGAAAAGATGTCTTTCATCACAGAGCTGGGCCATTCTAGGGAATGGATGGTTTCCTGACTCGGGATATGGATCTAGAGACACAGAAGCCCTACGTAGCATTCTTCCTATACCATACAGATGTGACGCTGTCTATCACAGTATTGGTAGAATGGTGACATCTAATAATGGGCCACTGAAGAGAGAGGGGGAAGCTAAGGGGACTGCATGGAGAACCAAATGATGAGACTGGCCCCATTTTAAGTCACAGTCATATTTGGTCAATGGAATTAACCAAAGACAGTAGATAAGGAGCAGATAAACAGGCAGAGCATTTATCAAGAGCTAGGCACTGTACTAAGCATTAAGGTACAGATGCAAGCCCAAAAAGGCAGTCTCTACCCTCAAGGAACATACATTCTAATGGGGAAGATAATCCATAAAGGGGAGCTAGGAAGCTGTGGGGGACCGAGGCTATTGGTGGGGAGGGGGAGAAGTTCAGAGAATGAAGTGTGGAGCCAAGAAGAGAGCACCGTCTGGGACCCTCATGAAATGGATGACTTGAGTCAGGGTTTGAGCTATCAGTCAAAAGAGAAAGCTAATCTACCTCCAGAGAAAGACCTGATAGAGTCTGAATGCAGATCGAAGCATACTTTTTAAAAAAGTCTTCATTATTTTTCTTGGGTTTTTTTGGTCTGTGATTTCTTTCACGACATGACTAATATGGAAATACGTTTTGCGTGACTGCATGTGTATAATTATCAAATTGCTTGCCTTCTCAATGAGGAGGGAAGAGGAGGGAGGGAAAGAATTTGGAACTCAAAAATTTAAAAAAAAAGAATGTTAAAAATTGTTTTTATATGTAATTAGAAAAAATAAAATATGAAAAAAATATTTTTTTAAAAAAGAGAAAGCTACAGGCACAGCTATCTCCAGGATGACAAGGCAGGAGGGGAAGTGAAGAAATCAGGATAGAGTAGAATCTCTGATAAACCAGTCTAGCACTGGTCAGATGGTGGAAAAAGGTTTAATTCACACTAAATGAGTTGTCACTCTATCTGGTGGCTCTGCCAGATTTCAGAGGTACATAAATTTTAAGAGTAAAGAGGATTTAGAGTTAGAAAAATCTGAGTAATCACCTAGTCCAATCCTCTTATTCCACAGATGGGAAAACTGTGACCTCTTAGAGAGGTGGCATGATGGCTACAAGGTCATTCAGATGTTGGGTAGAAAAAATGCCATTTGAATCTAGGTCTTCTCACTCCAAATCTAATGATCATCCATTATGTCACAATACCTCTTAAGGACAGAAATTTACAAATCATTTCTGTATTCCACATCTTCCAGGTGGCCACATCCCTGCACACTTATTTAATCCAGTTGTAGAAAAATAGAATAGCATCCATAGTGATCCATGAAATGACCATAGTATCTAGCCTAGCGCCTTGGACAGAGTAGGCATTGAAAAAGTAGATATTGATTTAATTTGAAGCCTAAAAAAAGAAAAATTAAGGGAAAACTGAAAATTGTCTGAAGAGTGGAATCCATTCAGTTAGCAAAGTATCTGCTGTCCTCCATCACTTTTTAGGGGGTATGGGGAACAATCAGGGTTAAGTGACTCACCCAGAGTCACACAGCTAACATGTATTTGAGATCAAATTTGAAATCAGTTTTTCCTCACTCCAGGGCCAGTGCTCTATCCACTGTGCCACCTAGTTGCCCCCTCTGCCCCCTTTCCATTACTTTTGAGAATAAATAATAGACTATAGAGATAGTGAAGAAATTTAGCTCAAACATGAGGAAAGCCTTCTGGACTGGAGTAGTGAGATCTTAGAAAGAGTTACTGAGGAAGTTGGAGAGTCTTGGAGATCTGGCACCTGACATTTAAAGATTGTTAGAAACATGACTGCTCCCTGCTTTGGATGGTTTGAGGTTGCACCTAGAATATGCAGATGAACCAGAAAGCTTTTCGAGGCCTCTTCCTGCTTCATGGTTATCTACTGTCCTGTAACCTTTCAAGGAACTGAGAGGCTTAGAAAAGCACAGCAGCATGACATTAGTCTGAAATCACGGCAGGCCTGTCTACTAGACTGTAAGCTTCTTAAAAACAGAGACCTCATACACTGCTATCTTTCCTGAAGAGCTTTGCACTTGGTAGGTACTTGATATGCTTATTGAAATTAATTGAATTCAATACATATTTATTAATGCTTTAATAAATGTGTTAATGTGCTAGGCACCATACTAAGTGCTGGGGATACAAAAAGGCAAGAAAAAAATAGCCCCTGCCCTCAGGAAGCTTACAGTCCAATGGGAGAAAGAACAGACAAACAAATATATACAAAGCAAACTATACACAAGATAAATAGGAAATAATTAACAGAGGGAAGACACTGGAATTAAGAGGCGTTGGAGAAGGCTTCCTATAGAAGGTGGGATTTTAGTTGGGATTTAAAGGAAGCCAGGGAGGTCAGTAGTCAGAGTGGAGGAGGGGGAGCATGGGGGATAGCCAGAGGGTATGCCCTCCTTGCAGATAAGGGCTGTCATCTTGTGAGGGTGAAGGACAAGGCTAAGAGCAGTCTTTAGACATTCTTGGCTTAGTGATATGATGTTGACTCCAAAGGAAATACCCTTTGGATGACGGTAGAGGCTTATGTGGCTCTCTGTTCCCCCCCAACTTTCTCCTGGGGTACCAGGGTCAAGAATAGGAATGTTTCTTTAGCTGTTTGAGTTCCCAAAGGGGTACAGAGCAGAGACTTCAAGCAAGTGGTGGATTACTGTGAGCAGCAAGAGATCTAACTTCCCTCAGTGCCCAGCCCTGGTGTACCTCCTACAGGAGGCCCTCCATGATTCCTTCCTTCACAAATCTGGCATTTACATCAGATGAACGTAGTTTGTATTTATCTATCAGTATAGGCATCATCTCCCCCCTCACTAGAAATCAGGGACTGGTTTGTTTTTGTGTGACCCAAAGCACCTAGCACAGTTACTTACTAAATAAGCATACTTACATAAGTTACTTACTGAATAATTGCTGAATGAATGAATGAATGAAAAAAGGGAAAGAACTGAAGCGTTCCTAAGGAACATGTGGCAATAGAAGGGAAAGGCTGAAGGGAATCTACCCTTTCCAATTATAGCTGGTAAAGGACTTTTGCCAAACAAATTCCTACAACAGATAGAAATGCTATAGGGCCAACCCTCCAGCATTACACTCCTCCATCACCCATGTGTGATGATGAGAATAACAGTTAGCTTTTACATTGTACCTATGTGCCAGGCACTGTGCAATATTATTTCATTTAAACCTGAGAAGTAGGTGCTATTGTTATCCCCAATTTTACAGTTAAGTAAGGCAAACAGGTTAAGTGACTTGCCCAAGGTCACACAGCTAAGTAAGTGTCTGAGGGTGCACTTGAACTCAGGTCTTCCTGATTCCCCACCGAGCACTCTATCTACTGTACCACCTACCCACCCTGTCTTGTAGAGTCTCTTTTGTCCTTCCCAAGGAGCTGAGAGAATTATATGTAGGATCAAATGCCATTTAGTCTGAAGAAATTTCAGACTGTCTTGAAAAAATTTTGGACCTAGGTAACTAGGGTTAAAAGTCTGTACTAGCTCACATGAGCAGCAAGATGTGGCGTAATTGCTTTCTGCAAACCTGTTCAACCCCAACACCTCAAAAGAAAGGAATGATGCACCAGACTGAGTAATTTCAGTGGCCAAATCTTTTCTTCTTAAGGTTTGCAAAGAACTTGTTTCTTAAAATGAATGTTTTTATTGTGAACTTAATTATCTACAAACATTAATATTTCAACATAAAAGGAACAAGACCGAGGCTTGTATAACAAGCTGTGAATTTTTATGGTTTTTTTTAAAAAGAAACATATAAGTGTATTAAGTTTAACAATGTTGTAATACAATTCCTCCATTTTTGTTCCCCTTTGCACTTTTCTTCTGTGTATTTAAGAAGAGATATTTTATTGCTGCCTTTTTTCTCTCCTATCACACTATTCATTGACCTAATGACCACTTCCTCTGCCCCCATCCCCAGTAGAAACTTTCCATTGTGGCAAATATGTATATGCCAGCAAAACAAATCAACACATTGGTCTAGTCGGAGAATGCTTGGCTTTCTTCGAGGATCAGCTCAAGTACCAGTGCCTTTGAGAAGCCTTTTCTAACTCTCTCAATTATTACTGGCTGCCCTGCCACCATCGTTGTGTATTTATTTGGTATATATCCTGTGTTTACCTATCTGTGAACATATTGTATCCCTTAGGAGAGTATAAGCTTACTGAAGGCAGTGGCTATGGTTTGTTTTGTCTTCATACCACCAGCATCTAGCACAGGGGTGGGGAACCTGGAGCTTCGAGGCCACACGGGGCTCTCTAGAGCCTCAAGTTTGGCCTTTTGACTGAATCCAAACTTCACAGAACAAATCCCACTCCCTGGCAACAGCTTGGATACGGGGATGAGAGATCATGAGGAGTCAAGAGTGACACCTATGTTGTGAAAGAGGATACCTCTGTTGTAAGTAGTAAGGAAAGTTGGAGGGAGAAGGGGTTTAGGGGAAAGATAAGTTCTCACTTGGAAATAGGGAGTTTAAGATGTCTACTGAACATCCAGTTTGAGATATCTGAAAGGCAGCTGGAGATTTAAGATTGGAGGTCAGCAGAAACACTGGGGCAGGATAGGCAGATTTGGGAACCATCAGCATGGAGATGGCAATTAAATCCATTAGGGGTCAAGTTCTCTCTCATTCTGTGGTCAATCAAAGTAAGACTGCGGGGAAGTGGAGGTGTGGTAGTGGTAATGTCAATGTCAAGGGTCAGAAAGGATCTGACTTTCTATGTTACAGTGCCTATAAATGCAGTGTAAAAGTCAGGATGTCTTATGGGAATATTAAGAAATGCTAAATTCTGGGAATTGTAGCAGCAATGGAAAACTGCCTAAACTAGCTAATTCCTTGACATCCTTCAAAAGTAGAAACATGTTTTGTGAGTTTTAGAGCTCATACTCTGCTAATTTGTGGTCTGAAATGTTTTGATTAAATAGTAATTTCTTCATCCAGGTATTTGCCTTCAACGGGGTATTAGGAACAAAAAATGATAGTTTCTAACCATAAATTTCACCCTTAGAGAAACAAATGAATATGGGAAAAGGGAAAGCAATCAACTCATCCTCTCCCCTTTGCTGGATAATGGATATTCCCTGCATTCAATTTGTTGTTGCAAGGCATTCAATTCATCTCTTCCATGTTCCCACAAATGCATTTGCACTTTGTAAAAGGAAAAAGCATCTCAATAGAATAGAGGTTGAAATGAGTTTGAGTAATATCCTACATTTGTATTATGATTCCAGAGCTTTATTACTTGGTAGAATCAATGACATTCCCCACACCCTCCTTCACTTCTGCCTCTTGGAATTCCAAGCTTCTTTCCAGGATCAGCTCAGGTGCTTCCTTCTACAAGAGGCATGTCCGGTGCTTTCCCCTTCCTGGAATTACTTTGTATTTGCTTCTCTGTATCCCTAGTCTCCCACCCTCCAACAAGGAAAAAAACCAAAAAGCTGGTTAAGGTCAGGGATGATTTCAGTTTTGGCTTGGTATCCCCAGATCCTAGCCCAGTATCTGGCATGTTAACCCTCCATATTTACAGATGAAGAAACTGAGGCCCATCGAGAAGAAATGCCTTGCTTGAAGTCGCACAGCTGTCTTATTGGCAGAGCTGAGACTAATTTAGGTCTGTAGGTTAGCCCAGGGCTCTTTTTGTTTACACTGAGACCTGTGTCCAAAGCACTCCGGAAATTCTAGTGTTACACACGTGGCGTAAGTGGTTATTAGTGTTACGCTATATTGTCTCTTTTTAAAAAAAATCTCCCAAAGAAGAAAAAAAGTTCAATGATATTGAATGCATGTTTCCCAGAAACAGCTGTGGAGAAAATACCATTTTGTTTCTCTCCTGAGTGGCTTTTAGGGAATGACCATCCTTCTAGAGCCCTACTCTTCCTGCTTCAATAGAGAGATTATCTTTTTTTTTTCTTTTAATTCTATCCATTTTCCTAGCAGACACCCCCCCCCCCAATAGGCCCACTAGTTTATTTATGGCAGACATTCCATAGCACTAAAGATACCACCACACTTGTTTACAATGGCGGTAATGGGGATCCCAGAGTAGAAACTGGACCATGTTTTAGCTACTGTCCAAGTCCTTATAGACAAGTGTACTCTGAGAAGGACCAGGGTTATCAATCTGGAAAACTGTTGGTAACAAATCCTTAAGCTTTGTGAAACTGGGTCATTGATTAAATCGGAGAATATTGGAGCTCTAGGAGACTTCAAGGATGATTCTATCCAAACCCTTCACTTAAGGATGTGGAAGCCCAGAGGTGGAGCGGCTTGTCCAGGTGCCCAATGATGAGGCTGGAACTTGAACCTATGCCCCCTCCTCCTCCTAATGCAGAGCCCCGTCCAACCAACCAGTCAATGATACGAAAATGATAAAACACACATGCACACACATACACATAGAACATCTTTTAACCACTTTTGTATTTTATTGTGGAACTGAGTTTGTTTCCTTTACATCAAATGGAAGAGGGGATATTGCACACAAATGTCATAAAAGCACTACATATTACTTTCACTGGAAACTAATTTTCTACATTAGATATGACTGGGTAGAATAGAGTGATGCAGGATTATAAGACATAATACCATACACAGCTGCAGACCGACACAAACACCATTCAGAACAAGAGAGAGGAGTGTGTGAGGTGCTTCTCAGCCCAGCTCAAGACTTTCTTCCTGAGATCGGCAATAGAGGCAGCGACGGCCTAGGAGGGACATCTCACCATAGCCGCCCTCAGTGGTGCTGCCGCCGTTCAGGCAGCCCAGCCTTGAATGCATATATCCTCAGTACCTCTCATCATCCAGAGAGCCAAACTACTTTAGTACAGAGAAGCTTTTTGTGTTATGTTGTGTTGTGTTGTGTTTTCCGACTTTTCGTGGGTGCTGCCTTGTCAATTCTCTTAAGCAGAAGTTACAACAAACAGGTTGGTTTTTGTTAGTTGTGTTGTTTTTTTTTTAAATTTATACCAGGTGAATAACATAATTGCATTTTAAGAAATGCTCATCCCTAGATCGCTTTTGGTGTGTTGTTCAGTTAAAAGATCAAAGCTTACAGTTCCTTTCAAATGTAAACAGAACCGCTTTCTGATCTACTAAATTAAAAAAAAAATACTAGAACTCTCACAATATCATCACTGAGCAAGAACCTCCCAGGGACAGGTGCCTGAAATAGAGGCAAGACAGCAGTTCTAAAGTAGCACAGCAGCTTTGGGGTGCTGTGGGTTTATTGGGGGGGACATATGGGGTGGGTACGGGGCTGTAAAACACCATTAACCAAATGATTAAAGTCTTAGGGAATGAGCCTTGGAAAGCTCCTAAATTGTGTAAACTATTGGAGACACTTAAAAACATTCATATACACCATGGGATCTATGTTAAGTAAAAACAAAAATTAAATGCCATGGAGATGGTGTTGGAGGGGGTCAATGTATCCAGTCCCACCACAAGACTGAAAAAGCATGCATGGGCAAGAGCGTGGAAGGAAAGAGCTGATTCACATTGGAAATGGAAAACCTCTAATGTTCATTCTCCATCAAATTTTGTCCAGAGTACTACCACCGAGGTCGTGATTATGAATGTTGTCAAGGGGAATACCGTCATTTAAAGTGAGTGTGCTCTGCACTGAATATTGAATCTATGTAAGTGTAGGAATCAATATAAACCATGCTCCTAGAAATCTGTGCTGATTTACAGAGCTCACCATGAATGTACACAGTACATTGTGATGACTGGTGCTAAAAGAAGTGGGTAGGTCTGTAACTAGCAAACTTATTCACACGGGCAGGAAAGGCTTTGGGGCAAAAAGAGCTATCCCATCGTCAACCTTGGTTTACTTTGTAACACTCAGGCTGTTACCGTCGTTTAGAATGGAGGTGGATGGAGGAACCAATTACAATATTTTATAGGAAAAAGCCAGCTGATCAGTGACGTCCTTTACTTTCTTTCTCTCTTTCTTTCTTTCTCTCTCAAATTCTGTAGCAGCAAAAAAGAAAATATACTAGAAGTGGAAAATGGACTGCTATTTGGCCAAAATATACGTTCATTTGCTTAAAAGCAAAACTAACAAATAAGCCAAAGCTCCCACCATAACTAGACCTCCTGCCGGATAAAAACTACCAAAGAGTTCTCAAGTGGGCAAGAGGGCAGAAAGTTTGCTCAATTTGGAATCTTATCTGCAGAAGACAGTGGCAGAATTCTTATTAATCAATTAAGTAATAAAGTGTTTTTTCTTTCATTTCACAAGCTGTCCTGTACAATAAATTCTAAGAAAACAATTATGAACTCAGCAAATTTGATTTTCTTCATAATTCATTCCCTTCGTATGTGGGGTTGTTTTTTTTTTTGTTCCATAATAATTCTGAGTTGTTTTTTTTTTTAAAGGATTTTGAAGAGACAGAGTAATAAATAAAGGCTGTGTTGCTAGAGACAATCTAACAAAAATAGAATATTAATTTCTTTTAAATTAAACATTTGAAAAACTTAATTCACAGCATTAAGTGGACTGCATGAGCCCTTGATGAAAGGGCTCTGAAGCACATTTTTAAACCCTCATAAAAGTTAGCAGTGCAAACATACACCTTATCAAACAAAAATAAACTAACAATGTTAATTCTGAAATAAATAACAAACGGAAAATAAAATGAGGTCATTGTTCAGCTACTTAGTGGACCTTAGAGTCTGCAGGAAATGTGAGTTGTGCAGAGCAGCACAATTTCTTTAATAAAAGCATCCTTCTTTTCAGATTTGGGAGCCCCAATAGCTCACCTGAACCTTAGCTTGACCTTCATCAAGCTTCCCAAACTAATGTGTCAAATGGCTGTGATGGGAGAAATTATCTCCCTGTTCTAGGTTATGATTCTGTAGGAATTGTGAACTTAACTGCTCTTAATTTAAATTTTTTTTTTAAAGAAACAAAATGCCAAAGCAAAAATTTGCTTGGGTTCTTTAAATGTATTTTGGCTCATTCATCTCATTGCTGAAGGTGTTGAAAGAAGTAAAACATCAGATACTCTTGAGTGCCGTACCTGTCCTGTTGGTTCCCACTCTCAAATATCACTAACACTTAAATTTAAATGTTGTTGGGGCGGGGAGGGGGCATGTGACACTGGGTGGTAGAGAAAGAACCATTATTCCTGGCAGTTCAGGGGCTTTCATCAACACATGACTGCAAAACCAGACTTCATTCTCATCAAAACCTCAAACAACATTTTTGAGGGGGTTTTTTGTTTGTCTTACAAGACTTCTTTAAAAAAAAAATAAAATTACCTTCACCTGACATTTTTTTTCTTTGCAGTTTCCTGTAAACAAAAACTTGTGTTAAAAAGTTCATCTATGAAAAGTTCACACATAGCTAAAAAAAAAATTCTTCTGTACACTTGTTCCCGTAATTGCTCTGAAATTAACTGAAAACAAAAAGCCAATGAAAGACAAAGGAAGGTAAATACTGTACACTCGCTGAGAACCTCTGTCAACATACGGTTAAGAATGGTTCACTACGTTTCCCACTTCTGGTCACTGATGCCACTTCAGGCTTGATCTCGCTGTAATATAAAAGAAGCTTTCAAAAAGGCTTGTCTTGTTGGGGTGAGGGGCTGAAGTGCACTGATGTGGAGCCGGTGGTGTTCCATCGACATACTGGTCACTCATAGCACCAAGCTGTTGGACCAATCAGATCGGCTCCTAATACCACACGTGCACACTCACACTCCTTTGACTGGTGTATCTATAATCCTACACAGACGTTTTATAAACTTGCTGTCTCATGTTGAAAAATAAGTGCGTCAAGTATCTTTGTACATTCAAGTCACTTTCTAAGGCAAATTGTCTACCGTAGGTATGTACTCCCAACTGCTTTGGTATTTTGCTTCAGTTAATTGGCTGTTGACTTGGGTGTTCACACATGCAGGTCGAGTGATTCGGAGTGGACTAAGTGGTGGACACTGGGAGCATGCCTTAGACCAACCTATTTGCAAGTTAAAAGAAAAGTTCTGAGAGTTCTGAATGGGGTTCCAACTACTTGTGGGTCCAGCCTAGGATTATTATGCTACGTCAGTATGCAGACTTCAAACTAGAATAGGTAAGATGGATGGGAAGATTTCACGTCCCTTCAGAGTCACTTCCCTTCCTCATGTTGTTGTTGTTGTGGGTTGTTTGTTTGTTTTCCAGAAAACTTAGTTTAGTAAGTGAAGACCCTTTTTTGAGAACTCAGACTCATATAAATTGAAAACTTGCTTTGCTTGTGATAATCTAAGTAAACTGCAGAAGTAAATACACCTATTGCCCGAGACAAATGCAGACCTAATTGTTTGTGACTTTCTCCTCCTTACCCTACCCCTCTCTCTTTTTCTGTGTATCTATCTTGCCAGCACTCACTCTTTCACTGTCTGTCTTTCTCTTCTGCTCTCTCTCTCTCTCTCTCTCTCTCTCTCTCTCTCTCTCTCTCTCTCTCTCTCTCTCAGACAAATGCCTCTACCTGGCAGAAGTCAAGTTGGGTTTGCTAGTGCATGGTTTCTAAAACGTTCAGCGGAGATGAGCCAGGATTTGTAATTTTGCAGTAATTTGAACCCTATTTTGGGAATACTGTTACTTCCCTTTAGCAATCAGCAAAAACTGAAAAATATTAGTGACTTGTATCACCATGACACAGTATAGCATTTGGCAGGTAAATAGTCCAGCAGTTGAATTGAATGGGTTAACTTTTTTAGAAAAGGTGGTTTCAAATTGAAGAATTTCTGGAAACAAAGTTTAAAGGTTGCGTTGTGTTCTTTTGTTTGTGTTTGTTTTTTTTTTTACAATTCAATCTTGCATGCGGGGAAGGATTCATCTTGCATGACAACAGTGCTGCTGCTCGCCAGAACCATGATGTTGAGGTCCTGCTGTTTCTCGTGGGTCTCTTGGTACCACTCCCTCATCACTTCGGAGTCATGAGTTGGGATTAGGGTCACCTGAAGGGTGAAAGAAGACAGCCTTTAATAGCTTCAGCAATAAGGAATGAGGGAGAGAACATAGTGGTAGCTTCCTCAACAAATGGTTTTCGGCTCTCAAAAAAAGGTGACGGGGCTTTGAGGATCCCACTTTGCAAGCTGGTAGAGGTAGCCCCCCTCCCACCCACAAAAGTCACCATTCATTCATTCAGGGTAGGGGAAGGGGAGGGGGAACAAAAGTTAAAAACAAAATCTCATTATTTAAAGTGCAATAGTCATCTCATTATACTTCTCCGCTATGGAGAAAAGAGTTCTATAAGGCAGGGTAAAATTTTCAGTCTTTCCCTATTGCAACCTTGAAAACAATTCAGTTTATGGGGTTTTGGGAATCACATTCTTGTATATCCACTGGTTAAATCTGGCTAAGACATTAACCTCAGACCAAAGGTTCCCTCTATTTTCCTTCTGATTCTAATAAATCTAAAATTATTCAGCATGTGACAAATCCAGCAGAACATAAGCCCCCCTCCCCCCCAAGGGCAGGGACTATGTTATCTTTGTCTTTCTATCCCAGAATAGTAGCTGCTTAAAAAATGTTTGTAGAATAATTGATCTCTGCCTTGGACTAGGAAGTCCAGAAGAGTATAGGCCAGGGGTAGGAAACCTTCAGCCTCGAGGCCACATGTGGCTCTCTAGGTCCTCAAGTGTGGCCCTTTGACTGAATCCAAACTTCACAGAACAAATCCCCTTAATAAAAGGATTTGTTCTGTAAAACTTGGACTCAGCCGAAAGGCCGCATCCAAGAACCTGGAAGGCCTCGAGGCTGCAGGTTCCCCACCCCTGGTATAGGCATTTCTCCAGAAGTTCTCCTGAAACATGCAGAAACATGATTTTGATCCATACAATAGTATCCATTAATTGGAGAGGGACCAGTTTTATAAAGATTTGTGGGTGTGAATATGATATGAGTAGAAAGAAGAGCTATCTACATCCAAAGAAAGAACTATGGAGTCTGAATCCAGATTGAAGCATATTATTTTCTCTCTCTCTTTTTTTAACCTTTCTCATGGTTTTTCCCTTTTGTTTGATTCTTCTTTCACAATGTGGCTAAGGTGGAAATATGTTTAGTGTGATTGTACACGTATATCCTATATCAGATTGCATGCCATCTTGGGAAGGGGTGAGGAAAAGGAGAAGAAAAATTTGGATCTCAAAATCTTATAAAAGTGAATGCTGAAAACTATAAATAAATACAGGCAGAAAGAAAAAAAAGCAGAACTTCAGAAAAAGTCCTTTCCTAACTTCTTTGTACCAAAGAACTAACTTCTTTGGATCAAACCTTGGATCCACCACTTTGCAATCATTATGTTGGAGCAGGGTTCTTGTGGATCACTTAAGAGTTTCTGTAATTCTCATCCTATTCACTCCTCTCAGGGGGAATACAGTTTATCAGAATGTGTTTGTATAGTTACCTGCATGTTACTTCCCCATTGAGCCTTTCCTTCCAGTAAGGAGTCCAGGACGGCTCTACTGGGCTCTTCGGCTGCAGGGTCATTTCCACTCACCACGTAGTAGGATGACCTCACTCGCTTGAAAAATTCTACATCGACATTTTTGCTGTTGCTGTGATTGGGAATGTAGACAAGGTCCAGATACACAGGAGGTCCTGGAGGCACGGCTGAGGACTTGGCTGTCTTGGTAGGCCCAGATCCTTGGGTAAGTAAACACAGAATGGTATACGTCACACCAGTTTGAAGTAAGCCATAGAATAATCGTACTACCCTTTACTCATTACAATGATACCTAATGCACACATCATTCTTTCTTCCTTCTTTTCCCTCCACCCCTAATGGATCCAGAAAGAGGTTAAAAGGTGGAGGGGGGGAGGTCGGGGAGCAGTCATGGAGCTGGAAAGACTAGTGTCTTTCTTCATATATCCTTTATAGTTAATTTGGGTATTTATAATAGTCAAAATAACTTATTCACTATCTATGTCCAGAGAAAGAACTGATAAATGGAAATATATATAGAATAATTTTACATATATACATATGTCTAACGGTAGCCATCTCCAGGGTGAAGAAGGGGAGGGAAGAAAAAAAAAAGAAATTTGCCTGATAATTTTGTCATATATTTGAAAGGAATAGCAAGTTGTACATAGTAGATTTACAGTTTCATATGTAATCATCTTTTTTAATGGTACTACATTATGGAAATGACTGTTTTATTCCATAAATTAAAAAAAAAAAGACCCGTGTCAAAATCCTGCCTTTGACAAATAGTGGACCTGTGACTCTTGGGCCAATCCCTTAACCTCAGTTTCCCCAACAACTCTGTAAGACTGTGAATTGCAGGTGAGTTGCTGATCCATATTTATTAAGGAAATTTCCATACAAGGTGTTCTTTATAGAAATAAAATCACAGGTCCAGGCCTTCCCACCAGTGACCACCTTCTCCCCCTTCCCTCATAGAACCAATGCTTGCAGGGATACCGAAAAAGCAAAAATAGTTTGTGTATTGTTTCAATATGAGAAATAAGAAAGTAGGATGACTTCTCCATAGACACAGTCCCCTAAATGGCAATAAAGCCTTGCATTCAAGATGCAATGAGGGTGTTTAGGTTTTCTCCTTTAGCCCATCCATGACAGGCAATTTTCTTTGTGTAACCTCATCTCACTGCTTGAGATGAACCGGGGTGATGGAGCTGAGACATCTGGCTACCTTCCCATCTCCAGAGCTCATTCAACATCATATGCCAAAATTCATGATAAATGTTGGCCCCATGTCCCCGGAGCAGTGAGCCTTTCAGACAGTGTTGGAAAGCTAAACTGTAACCGTTCTGTAAGGTTGTAGGGGAGAAGGTTTTCTTTAGCCAACTGGGCCATACCCAACTGAGGGAAGTGAGGGACATCTTTTATCCAGACCTCACACCTTCCATCAGAAAGGCCCAAAGTCCAAATCCAGACCGATCAGGGGGATCACTCCTTGAAGCAGCCACAGCGCTGTCTGGTTTGGGGTACTGCCTTATCTCACTAACTTGAGAAGCTGGGGCCACGGAAACCATCTTGGCAGAGGTCTTTGGCTGTCTGCTTCCCTAAGGAGTTAGGAACTTGCTGCAGCTAAGCACAAGCCTGGAAAGAGACTTTTTGCCTGATAAAAACTACCAAGAGTTCCCAACAGCTTTTCCAGAAATCCCTGCATAGCAGTTTCTCTAACTTCAAGACTAATCTAAAATACTAGCTTCTGCAGGCAGCCTTTCTGGGTCTCCTACGCCTACCCCTACTCAATTTCTATCCTGCAGATAATTAGTTATTTAAGCATCGTCTCCACCATTAAAACATGAGTTCCTTGAGGGCAGGGACTCTGTTTTTGCCTCTCTTTGTTTCTCCAGGCTTTAGCACAGTGCCTGGTGCATGCTAAGCATTTAATAAATACTTGTTAACTGACAAAAAGAAAATAAAAAGCACCTGCTTCAGCAGATTCTCACTAGCTCCCCCCCACCCCAGTCAATGGGCAGGCCAAGTTGCTGGGAGATATCGCTCATGTGTGCACATACAAGGAGAGCAATATACTCCTGCGTATTGAACTAGGTCATTTGAAGGGTATCTGAAAAGGCCAGCAAACCAACCGGGGCATCTTTGGAAACCTGCTTGTGGCTAGAGAGGGGAGCTAACAAAAGTCTGAGGTTAAATTGGGTATTTAACATTCAAGTCAAATCAGTTAAAATAAAGTATGCATCACACCATTGGTAAGGATAAATCACATATGTGCACACACGGGCATTGACAATTAACCTCTGAACAGAGAAATGTTTCAAGTGGTTGAAACCTTAATAGGGCTGGCCCTAGGATATTTCAAAGCACTTAACTATATTCTATATTTTTCAACTTTATGAAAACTGTGCAGTTTGCCCTGAAGGATTCCTATGTTCTCCATGGGACTTACAAAGGCCATGTCTTCCAAAGTGGAAAAACAGAAACACCAAGGAATTCATTAAGCCAGTCAATTATGTTTAAAACTCAATGGTGGCTATTTGAGTGAAATAGTTAGTCCCTTAGTCCTGAATAGCCACAGTCAAAGACTTTTCTTCACAGGCCTTGTCTACCTTTCAGCTGGCTACCCCATGACTTATCTTCCAAAAAATAGACATGTTTGCAAAGAATTACTTTGTTATGTTATTAGTAAAGTCCAGCAGCCCTGACTAGATGGATCTTGTTGAAATATCCAGTGACAGTAGAGAAAATGGACAGGATTTAGGGTATTTTTAATGCAAGGAATACCAAAATTTTTTTTTTCAGAAATAAGTCTATTAAATGAGTGGAAAAGCACCTTCGTACAGGATGGGCTCATTCACATCAAAAGCTTCCATTTAAAACTTGACCTCTAAATTATCCTTTTAAATGACTCAAAGAATATTGTTAAACTGGTAGCATGAGTGTTACTAGTAGCAAATTAAATATTTTTAAAAACACACCTAGTACATTTTGTTTTTATATCTTTAGCCAATTTGCTTGTCACTGTTTCTCAGGCTGAGGGGTTAATCTGGTGGGTTTCATTAATTCTGGGCTGTCTTTCAGGGGACTGGGCTGTTTAAACATGAAGGACTTTAATTTGTGGAGCACGAATGTACATGTCTCACTGGGATCAAGGACTATTCTGATTTGGACTGAGTCTTGAAGCTGATTCTTTGTATTTTAAAAAAGAATTATCTGTAGCATGGGACTTTCCCTTATTTAAGAGGCACCTAAACTTTAGAATCTCAAAAGTTTGCTAGATTTTTTCCAATAAATATAGGACATGCTATTTGTAAAGTATTTTACATACATGTTTTTGTTAATTTTCATTCATTTGTATGTACTAGGACTTAAAAATCTTGACTAAATATGTGAATATACAAGGAAAACATTAATGTAATCTACTGTCAGTGTATTAAAGTTTAATATTCAGAACCACTATAGGTAGTTGGCACAAGAGTGGCCTTTCCAGTAAGCCAAGGGCAGCTCTGGGGACATAATATGTCTGGAAAAAGGGACCAGAATATGATTCATTCCCAGAAACCAGAAATATCTAGGAGTTCTAATGAAGTGAGGCTTTAAACATAATTAGCCTTCTACATTTCTATTTAGAGACTCATAAAAAGGGAGTTGGATCAGAAAGGTTGTTTTATCAGAATTTTCCTTAATTAATACTTAGTGAATATTGGCTGGGACTCAGTTGCCATAGAAAATGGTAGATGACAAGACATTGAGTTGACAAGTTAGTGAGTTGACTTTAGTCTGGTAATTCATTCCCCAAAGTTCTTGCATTAAAAAAAAAATCTCTTGTGCCTAAAAGACTCATTCTTTGGCTTGGTATAAAACCAATTATTTTGGGTAGGGCTTTAGAGCCTATAAGCCCAAGCAGAGCCAAGACTAGGGCTAGGCAAGGTAAGCCTGGAGTGTAAGAGGGCACAATGAGAAAGGCCACTTAGTGTGATTTTATGTGTGTGTGTATATATGTATGTATGTATGTATGTATGTATGTATGTATATATATGTATATACACACATGCACACAAACACACACACATATATGTATATATATATGTGTATGTGTGTATAGATATATATATATATATATATATTTCCATGAATGAATGAAAAAGAACTTACTATAGGATAAACACTATGCTAAACAGAGGGGATACAAACAGAAAAGTAAAACAATCTCTCTTCCTCTCATGGAGCTTGGATTCTAACTGGGGGAATCAGATTTTTGTTTTCCATGGTTGTGTGTGTGTGTGTGTGTGTGTGTGTGTGTGTGTGTGTTATAGTGTAAGCCCAAATTATCATGGTGATGGTTCAGAGCTATCAATGGGCAGAAGGGGACATTTATTTTCAGATTTTGCCTAGGACACACAAATGCCTAGTCCTCACTCCACATTCAAGACCTATTTCTAGGAATCCTGAGGCTAGCCACCATACAGATCCAAAGCTCTAATTGAAGCAGTCTCAGATATCCTGGATGAGGGAGTGCAAGCAGAGTGCATCAGAATGTTACGGACACAGAATCCATCTTAAGACATTCAATGACACATCTCTATGTTGAACTAGTCCAATGGGATAATGTTCAAATGAGATAATATTTGTAAAGTGCCTAGCCTAGTGCCAGACATACAGTAGGTGCTTGATAAATGCTTGTTTTCCTCCTCCCTTCCCCCAGGGTCTACTGAAGGACATCAGGCTAGGGCTTTTTTGTCATGGGTGAATGGGGCATGTGTGGGTGTTTAGTGAAGGTCTCTTCAAGGGTTCTAGGTAGAGGACATTAACTTCTGTTAAAAATGTAATCTTTCTGCCCCAAATCAAGAAGCTTGGAACAGTGCCTCTCTCGCCTCACCTGCAGCTGCAGTCTTTGCTGACTTTGATGTGGAGGTGTTGGTGGCATTCTTGGCCTCCTTATCCTTCTCTTCTACACGAGAAGCTTTGACCTCTGGCATGGCACTAGTCTTGGTTGTTTTTTCTACGGATTCCTTCTTCTTTGGAGAAGTCGTTCTGGAGACCTTCTCTAAAGATTCCTTCAAGCCCCCTGGTTTGGGAGAGGCAGCAGACTGCTTAGACTTCCCATCGGCCTTTTTAACAGGTGAGGAAGACTTGGTCTTTGTACCTGGTTTCTTTGTTTTTGTCTTTTCCTTGAGGTCCTTCTTCAGAGCTTTGCCTAGATTCTGCTCAATAGCCAGGGCCTCTGGATCTACCATGGAGACATCAGGGTGGCGTGGGGATGGACTTCGGTCTTGCATTGGAACAGGGGGTGGGTCAATGTGTTTGTATGTGACAGTTTTGTCCGTGGGAATGGTTTCAGATTCATCTTCAGAGTCGATGTTGGCATCGGCTGTGATGGAAGGACACTCTTCCGTCTCGGGGGGAACATCTGAGTCTGTTTGAGATGGGGCTGATTCACTGACTGATGTGGGAGGGGTTTCATCACACTGACGCCCTTGTTGCTTTCCTCCTGGGGGTGGTGGGCCCCCTCCAGCTTGAGTGAGGGGTTTCTCATACTCCTGGGTCTGTTCTTCACTGGCAAACCACTCTAAGGGGTTGGGATTGATGAAGGAAGGTGAGAGTTCTGTCTTGGGATGCTTATATTCACAGGAAGACACGAGACACAAATCAACATCCTGACGGGCTTGTGTGGGAGATTTCTTTTCTGCGGAGAAACAGTGGTCTGATGTCTCGTAAGAGTAGGTAGAAGCTTGGGGAGTTCTAGTAATGTTCTCAGCTGTCTCGTAACAGTAGGTGGGAGACTCGGGAGTCTGGCTTGTTCTCTTGGATGTTTCATAGGAGTAACTTTCAGAATCAGGGAAGCTGGAGATTTTTTCAGTAGTCTCATAGGAGTAAGTAGAGTCTCCTGGTGTCTGGCTACCATCCTCAGAATCATCATAGCCATTGCTGATGTCATCTAGGAGTCTTGAAGTCCTCTCCGTCTTTTCATGGGTATACCCTCCCAGATCAGGGGTCCTGGTTGTCTTCTCACTTGTCTCATAGGAGTATCCACCTTCTTCAGGAGTCCTTCTGGTCTTCTCTATAATTTCACAGGCAAAACCACAACCCTCAGGAACCCTGAAGGTCTTTTCAATTGTCTCATAGGAGTAGCCACTATCATGTGGAGACCTTGTAGCTGTTTCTGTCTTCTCATAGGAATAGCTGCCTAATTCAGATGATCTGGAAGTTTTCTCACATGTCTCATACACATAGCCTTCTTCATCAGGAGACCTGGTGGTTTTCTCAGTTTTTTGATAGGTGTAGCTGTAATCATCAGGCTTCTTCCCCTCTTGTTCCTTCTCTGTGCCAGATGAAGGCAGATGACTATTCAAGGATAGATGGTGTTGCATCGTATCAAATAACATGGAGGAACGGAAGGCATAGGTGTCATCAGAGGAAGTACCCACTGATGGAGATGGAGAAGGACTCCGGCAAGTGGATAAGTTTTCTTTGAATGCCGGGGTGGATTCTGAAAAACTGGGTGAATATAAAGGAGATGACTCTCTTGGAGTCAGTGGAGAGATATCAGACTTTGGTGAAAGCTTTTCTCCTTCCAGACTTTGCACTTTCTCAGAGGCCAGTGAAGAATACAATGACATCTCTCTGGGAGGAACGACATCCGAAAGAGCATCCTCTTGGAGAGGAGAAGCGATCTGTGAAGGGGTGTGTGCTGAAGAAGTAGATGGGGAAGCCTCTACCTGAGATACTGAGATGAGCTCAGAAAGATCGTTATCTTGGGTATAGGATGGCTCCTCAGCTGCTGGTAACTTATGTGAAAAACTGGACTCCTGCATGTCAGGACTGTAATCCACTTCAGTCGGTCCATTTTCTGATATGTGGAGCATACTCATGCCTGCTGTAGGATGGTCTGGAGATTGTCTACTAAAGTCCATTGCCAGAGATTGCTCAGGAGACTCCTGACCAAACTCAATAGACATTGAAGACTGTTCAGACTTATGCTCTTGCACTGGCGTTCTGGATTTGGCCGTTTTAGGGGAAAAATCTGGTGGTGAAATGGACATTGGTCTTGGGCATTCTTCCTTAGATGGAGACATTTCAGTTTCCTGGAAAGTAGTAGGTGTTTGTACGACAGAGACTGAAAGGGAATCATCCACCTCTGTGGAGTGTGGTGAGCCAACTTCAGCATGCAAAGAAGGAGACACATCATCAGTTGTTGGTTCTGGAAATGAACTAGTGGCAACTGAAGCTGTGGAAACTGAAGCAACACCTTCTATATGGGAGTAGGTGTCTTCTGCTACACCTTCATCAACAGGGGTCGCTGATTTATCAGAGACGGTGCCTTCAGAAATGGACATTTTGGTGTCTTCTTTAAGGGATCCAAATTGACTGCTATCGATCTGTGTAGGAGAGACATCTCCTGCTAATTTCCTTTCATCCAAAGTCAGGCCTGGCTGAGAACCTACAGCTTCAAAATCCTCCATTTTCTTTTCTTGGCCCAAGTCTTCCTTTATTGGTATAAATTCAGTGCTTTTCTCATCTTGTTTCTCTTGGAAAAGGCCAGTGGAAGTCATTTCAGAAACAGGACTTATTTGAGATGGAGAATCTTGTTTTCCAATCTTTTCTTCTAAAGGGCTCTCAATGTGTCTGCCAGAGGTCTTGACATCAGCACTCAGGAAAGTTTCATATGCAGATTCTGATCCAATCAATGGAGGACTGCGTAAAGGAGACAAGACTTTCTCAATTGGAGACTCAGAGTCAGGCACTGGCTCATCCATAGGGCTTACTGAGGTTTTCCCATTTTCATCTTTGGCATCATCAAACTCAAAACTTACAGGAACAGATGGTGCCTTTTCAGTAACATCTGATGGAAGATGGCTGGACTTCTCGTCAGTGGGAGATTGGTAGTAAGGAGTGTGGCCAGCACTGCCAGCGACAGACTGAGATGGAGAAACAACTTCCAGTGTTTTATCCTCTGGGCTTGCACAGTGTTCTTCAAGGACTTCCTGAGGTAGCTCAGGAGATTTGGGGATGGCTCCAGCTTCAGCTGAGACTTTAATCTCATTGGGGGTCAGAGAAAAGTTCACACTGCGTTCCCCGAGGGGTGTTTTTGCTATTGGAGATGGAGGAGCTGGGCTCAGTGATGGACTCTTGGCTGGACTAATTTTTTCATCTGAAACTGTTGATGAGTCATCTTTGATTTCTAGCATAGCAGTGGTTTTCATGTCCCTGTCACTGGAATGGTAAATATCTTGTAGAACAGATCTGCTAAATTTGTCTTCCTCCATTGATGAAGGTGGTGAGATAGTAGAAGCTGAAGCATTATAATCTCTGCCATCAGTGGCATCTGTCTTTGACCCATCAGATAATCCGTTGAAAGCATCAGGAAGCTTGGGCTTGGTGTATTCTTGAGGATACAGGGAAGACTCATATTTGGTGATGTTCACAAATTCCTGAGAAGGAGATTCACTCTCCTCATTGTTAGTCTCGTCACTCATCACGTCTCGAGGAGTGGACATTTCATCCATGGGAGTGGGTTCACTGGAAATCTCAATGGTTGATTGCGTGTAGCCTGATGTAGCAGTGAATTCTTCAGGTTGGTCCTCTCGATTCTCCTCATCAGAAACGGTGGCCTCGCTTTCTGAGCCACCAGGCAAAGTCTCATCATGAATGGAAGAAGCAGGTTCTCTGGCTGGAGACTGGGCTCCTGACTGCTTGCTTGGTGTGAGGAGTAAGCCATATTTATCCTCAGCATCAGCAGCCCCTGCTGCCTTGTCCACCACAGCCATCACGTAATCTTCCTCAGCTAGATGTTTTTCCATCTCATAGTCATCATCTCTGGCATCCTCTGTTTTTTCCTCCTCATCTAGTTCCTCCTCTGTCTCTTCAGCTTCTGCTTTCTCAATGATCTCATCCATGTCTTCTTCGGCTCGTTCATCACCACCTGCCAGAGATTCCCTTTTTTCCTTACCACGTCCATCTGCCTCAACCTTCATGTCTTCCTCAGCTTCCTCTTCCTCATCGAGTGCTCTTGCCTCCTCTGTGCCATGCTTGGCACTGCTCAGAGGCACATTTTCGTCACCTTCATAGTCAGGCTCCTCAGCTTCCTCTGTCTCTGCCTTTTCTTCATAATCTCCGGCTTCTGATGATTCTTCAAAACCTGTTCCTTCATCCTCAAACTTTTCATTGTCATCTTCCCGGTGCTTCTCTGCTAGCTCCAGCTCCTCAGGGGTCTGTTCACATTCCCCTTCCACTTCAGTTGTGGTGATGCCCTCATCGGGAGATTCAGCAGGACCTTTAATGACTTCAGTTTCTTTCTGGATGACATAAGCTTCGACCTGTTCGGTTTCTGCCAGTTTCTCTTCATCTTCTATTAGCTCTAGCTGAGGCTTGGTCTCTTTGAGAACATCAACTTCTTCAGCTTTTAGTTCTTCAAAGTCCTTGGTCAAGTCCTCAGGGGAGGACATGAGGGATCTCTCAGCTTCGAGTTCCTTGGCAGGACCGGTTGTGGCAATTCCAGTGGCTGCTACTACAGCGGCAGCTGTCATGGCTGTGCCAATGGCAGCTGCTGTGGTTTCAGGGACCTTGCTTTCTTTCTTAACCACCTTAATTTTCCCCTTCTCCTTTGGCTTTCCAGTGACAGTAGTCTCTTTCTTGATGGGCTCTTCCTTCTTCTGCACTTTAGGCTTCAATGTGGGCTTTTTGGCTTCAGAGACAGAAGTAGATAATTTCTTTGTGTCTTTAGGAAGTTTTTTAATGTCTTTTTTGATTTCTTTTTCTTCTTTTTTGATTTCTTTTTTATCTTCCTTTTTCACCTCCTTCTTGGTTTCTTTCAATAGTGTTTCCTTCTTTGTCTCCTTCTTGGGTTCTTTTTTCTCTTCTTTCTTGACTTCTTTCTTGACATCTTCCTTTTTAGGTTTCTCCTCCTTCTTGAGAGGAATTTTTTCCTCTTTTTTAGTTACCTCTTTCTTTGGCTTTTCCTTTTCTTCCTTCTTGTCTTCAGATTTTGCTTTCACTTCCTTTTTCACAATTTTGTCCTTGGTGACCTTGGGTTTGACGTCTGTGGCTTGCTTTTCAGCCACCTCAGCCTTCACCACAGAAGGATCTTCTTTGTTAGAAACCTCCTTTTCAGGCACTGAAGGTTTGGCTTCTGTTTTTACTGGTTTCTCTTTTTTCACTATCACTTTTTCTTTGCTTTCAATTTTGGGTGTCTTTTCCACTTGGTTGATTTTTGTTGTTTCAGGTGTTTCTTCTTTAGACTCTTTTCTAACTGGTTTGCTGGCAAGTGTCTTTGCAACAGGTTTGAGGCTTTCCCGGCTATCTGTTCTTTGTTTCAGTTTTACTTGTTTCACTGCTGGACTAGCCACTTGGCCAGAGAGATCCTTCTGGGTGACCATGGGCTGCTTCAGGAAGTCTAAATGTTTGAGTTTTTCCAGTCCTTCTAGTATGTTGTATTGGGGGCTGTTTCCAGGAAACAGGACTCGGATGATTTTCTCTGCAGGGTTTGCTGGATGCCACACAATTAAAGAAGAAACTGAGGTCAAATAGGAAATGGGAATATCTACTTCTTGGCCATTTGGCAGGATTAGTTCAGCCTTGTCTTTGTTGGTTCCAGTCCATTGGTTCATGAAGTATTGCATCTCCTTGCTACTCTTGACTGGGTTGAGCACATACATCTCAAGTTTCCCTACTCCCATCTTCTGAAAAAGAATGACAGGGTCAATGGTATTCCCTACACTTCTAGAGAGAGGTTCTGGTTTCATGGACAACTTGTTTAAGTATTGGAGAGTGAAACAAGCCTCTTCAATGCTCCTCTTCATCTTGATATTTGGATCAGGGTTTTTCAGGTTTTCAGGGACGTTGAGAAAGACAACTCCCAAATCAGGGGAGATCAGGTTTTTCATCCAGTCACTGTTGGTGGTGGAACCCTGAGACTGTTCCTCTTCCAGTTCAGCAATTTTCCTCTGCAGCATGCTGTTGATGCCTGGCAAGTTGTCATCTCCAATGTGGGTGAGTAGAATGGAGTCCACCCGGTCCAAGTGTCGAATAAGTTTCCAGAAGCAGGATTTTCTTTCTGATCCTCCATTGATAAGCATATTGAATCCATTGACAGCAAACAGCGCCGAATCGCCTCTGCCCCCTGGGAAAATGTAGCAACAGGGTTTGGAGAGCTTCAGAAATCCTCCTGATGTGGGAGGCTCCAGTATGTCAAAGGGAGATGGGACTTCCACTGATTCTGATAAATATTCAGTAAACTCTGAAAGTCCTTCCATTTCTGGTAATATTGAAGCTGAGTTGAGTTTAATATTGATGAAGTCCTGAAGGTTATGTCTGTCAAGGTTTGAATTCTTCCAGTCCCCTTCCTCGGGACAGAATAGGGTTAGGCTGGCTTTGTTGGCAGGATGGGTGGTACTCAGTAATTCCCCAATCTGGGATAAAGGGGAAAAGAATAGAAAGGAGATTTAGGTGAATGTCATCAATGAATCATCATCATCTTAAGTTAACAAGATGCTGACACAGAGCCAATGAGATGAATTGGCATATGATGAGGTAACCTATTTTCTCCTTTTTAAATGTCAAAGGAGAAGGCTTTGACAAGTCATTTTGCCACCAACAGAAAACTTTCCCTTTGGTTCCACAATATAGGCTAGATTTAAGCAATAAAAGTATGTATATACATGTGTGTGTACACATATGCATGTACATGTATACACACACGTATATAGATATACACACACATACATATATATGTATATACTACACACACACTCTGTGCACTTGTTGCCATATATATATATATATGTGTGTGTGTGTGTGTGTATATATATATATATATATATTTTTTTTTTTTTTAACAGAAAAAGCAGGGCTTCTTTCAAAATTCAGTAGGTAAGACGCTACCAAATTCTACTCTCTAGGTGATAGGGAGATGCTCACTGCTCCAAAATGATTAAATTTTAAAATGAATGTGGCACAGCAGAAAGCGTAGGACTGGGAGTCATCAAATCTAAGTCTGATTCCTGACTGTGCCACCTGTATGGCCTTGGACAAGTCACTTTTCTCTGGACCTCAGTTTTATCTATAAAATGAAGGACTTGGACTAGCTGTTCTCTAAAGGTTCCTTCCAGCTGTCTATCTATGATCTTATTAAGATTTTTATTTTTTAATTTTTTTTTGAGTTTACCAAGATTTATTTTCTCTCTTTCTCGTGCCTCCTCCCTGTTCCCAGGGAGTAGTCTGCCCAGTAGAGTCTAAGACAACAGCTGAATGTTCACAGCTCTGCAAGTACAAATGTTGAGGCAGAAATTATTAAAGCAGTTACACAATTTTAAAATTAAATGTCAAAATAATTTCTTTCTTCATTTGCTCATTAAATATGAAAATGATGCTCAAACATAATTGTCTCCTGTTATTTTGGGGGAAGCTGAGTGAGTGGACGAGGATGAAATTTGGTCCAATGGCTCACACGCGTTGGCTAGATTTTCCTCCACAATAGCTCCACAGCAAGCAGAGAACCAAGGAGTCCACAAAATAGATTGTGGCTTAATATAAAAAGCTGATTTCTTTTTATCCTAAGGCCAGATTTATAGACACAAGCTTGATGGACTTTGTCTAGGAAGTTAGGAGTCAGGGGCCCATCTTAAGACCAGGATTCAGCAAGACTCAGAAACCAGCTCGGATATCTTATCAGACTAGAAAGGAATCCTCGGTTCACAATAACAAATGATGAAGTGGCAAAGAATAAAAACATGTCCTTTGGTTTCTAGGCTTCCCAAAACAATGCTAGTCTGAACCCTTATCTTTTCTTGAATGGAGCAGGGCTTTCCCTGGCTCATACTTCTACTGAATATTGTTTTCTTAGGGTTTGTTTTATTTGATGATCATATTTGGAGAGAAACCAAATGTAGCCACATTTAGCTTCTTTCCAAATATGATCATGGGAAAGACAATATCTAATATTTTCCTTCATTTGGTTCCAAAGAAAAAGCTCTCTTGATCTGGAGCCCATATAATTTTCTTTAGTTGGCCACAAAGTATTGCATGACTATAGTGCTTTAGCCTTGGTATCCTTCTGGCTTTGACAAAAGACATCCTAAGACCACCCAGGAGTCAGATTGTTAAGGATGCTACTTTGCCAACACTGCATCCAACAAAGAATCTGGGTAACTCTTTCTATATCTCCACTGATTGTATTCTATCTCCATAATAATTCCCCTTCCCCATCCTGTCAATGTGCCAAACTAATCTATGCTCTTCAATTCCTGTTATCTAGCACCTTAGAACAAAGTTACATGCCCCTACTCCCTCTTCCTGCACTTTCAATTATAACCCCTGGCAGCTCTATCCAACTCAGTGTACTTCACTCTGTCTCTCTGTCTCTTACTCTCTGATTGAGTTCTGCTATCTCACCCAGGCTAGAAGTACAGTGGCCACTCAAGGGCCTGACCCCAGGGTTGATCAGAAAGGAATCTTTGGCCTGTTCCATTTCTAAGTTGTTTTCATGTCACTACTCCATCCTGGCTCTTATCCTACCTGTCTAACCCATCCTCAGGCTTCTAGGCCGGCATACTCCCAACAATGGGTATTCCCTCAAAATCTGTCTTGGGCCCCCTTCTCTTCACTCTCTACACTCTCTCTTGTAGCTTCACAAGCTCCCATTTGATTACATTTTTATGCAGATGACTCACAATTATCTATATATCTAGCCCTAGTCTCCCCTGAGCTCTATAAAGTTCAGCATCAGCAACTTCCTTCTGGACTTTTCAAACTGCCCATCCCAAAGCCATCTCAAACTTGACATGTCAACTATAGATTATTGTTCCCACCAATTTACTTCTCTTCAAAACTTGCCTATTTCTGTCAAAGCCATTATCATTCTTCCAGTCTCTTAGATTCATAATCTTAGGATCATCAGGTACCAAATTTTGCTTTGATTACCTCCACAATACATCTCAAAACTGAACCCTTCTCTCTACTCACACATAAATCCTTTTAGTTCAGGCCATCATCACTTCTTACCCAGATTACTGAAACCACATGCTAGTTGGTTTTGCTGCCTCAAGTCTCTCCTTGTTCTAGGTTATTCTCTATACTGCTGCCAAAGGGAAGTGCCGAGGTGACCATGTCACTCCCTGACTCTATATACTCCAGTGGTCCCCTACTGCCTCTAATACCTAATATAAATATTGCTGTTTAGCTTTGAAAGCCCTTCAGAACTTGGCTCCAACTTATCTTTCCAGCCTCATTGTACGCTGCCCCTCCTCTCCCCTTGCTGCCTATAGTTTTGTATCCAGCCAAACTAGCCTTTTTATTTTGTTCCCCACACTACAAAGGCACTCCATCTCTATCTCCATGCTTTCGTACTGGTCATCTCCCATGCCTGGAATGCATTTCCTCCTCAACCTCTATCTAACCAACCTCTTCTTTTTGTTTGAGGCAAAGCTCAAGTACTATCTTCTACATGAAACCTTTCCTAATCTCCCCCCATGCTAGTGCCTTCCCTTCCTTTCCCTCCTAACCATCTTGTATTTATTTGTATTTATTCAATTCTTTATGTTTATTCTGTACATAAATTACTACCTCCTCACACTAGAAAGTAAGTTCCTAACAAAGAAAAAGGAAGAGAATTCATGTGTACAAAATATTTATATCTGGGTGTGTGTGTGGTGGCAAAGAATTGGAAACTGAGGGCATGTCTATCAATTGGGAAATGACTGAACTAGTTGTGACCTATGATTATGATGGAGCTTTGTACTGTAAGAAATAATGAAGGGGATGGTTTCAGAAGAATCTGGGAAGACTTATATGAACTGATGCAAAGTGAACAGAACCAGGAAGACATTGTACACAGTAACAGCAATATTGTAAATACAACCAAGCATGAAAGACTCAACTACTCCAATCAACACAATGATCCATGACAATTCCAAAGGACCCCTGATAAAAAATGCTCTTTACTTCCAGAGAGAGGACTGATGAAATCTGAATGCAGATGGAAGCATATTTTTTCCCACTAATTTTGTTTTTGCTTTTTTTCATAATATGATTAATGTGGAAATGTTTCACATGAGTTCCATGTAGTATCATAATGCTTGCCTTCTCAATGGGTAGAGGAGGTGGGGAGGGAGAAAATACAGAACTGAAAATAAAATTAAAGACACAAAAATTTTAAAAAAGAAAGTAATCTCCTTGAGAGTAGGAATTGTTTTATTGTTTTTATTTGTCTTGCCAGTACCTAGCATTAATAGATGATTGTTGATTTATTGGTTGACCTTGCGTTCAGACACTTCTTACATTCAACATCCACTGCCTTATAATTTCTAACTTTCTACACTTTCTGTCACCCTTGCCTGTTAATCCTCAAGCCTGAGGAATTCCAACCTGCTTTCAGGATGGCCTACATTGCTGTGGAGTTATAAAATTGTGCTGATTTCATCCCTTATAAATGAATGCCATCTAACCTCAGCAGGTCCCTCAATGCTGCTTCGCAATTATTCGCTAAAATAGGGAATCAATAAGGGTTGGACCAGTCATTTACCTCTCACTGATTCCTTATCTTATCCCCTACAGTGCGTGACTATTTCAAACTTTTTCTTCCATCCTCAAGGTACCAATCCTACCTCATATATAATCTCACAGCAGGTGATCTCACCTTGTACTTTACGAAGACTATCAAGGCTATATGACAGGAGCTCCTTCAACTCTGTCCCTTTATAATTTAAAAACTCAGTTCCTTGTAAAGTCCTTTTCTTTCCTTCTGAGTCAGAAAAAGAGGCATCCCAAATCCTTGACAAGGCTAATACCTCCACTTGTGCCCTTGATTTCATCCCTTTTCTGATGGTTTCAGGACCTCAATGCATGAAATCAATGAATCATCCTCTCTCTCTCTCTCTCTCTCTCTCTCTCTCTCTCTCTCTCTCTCTCTCTCTCTCTCTCTCTCTCTCTCTCTCCTGTTCCTTCCTACAACCCCATTCCCTCCTCTAGATCTCTTCTCTTTACAAATATATAGCTTTCCTCCATCTGAAAGAGGATTCCCTCAACTGCCTGTGCCCTCTTGAACAGCTGTACCATCCCTCCCTTCTTTTTTGCTACACCTCATGAAAAAATACCTTTAAGCCAAAAATCTCCACTTCTTCACCCCCTACTCACCCCACCAGTCCCTTGAAATCTGGATTCTGTACTCACAACCCTGCCATTATTCTCTCATTGTTCACCAATGAACTCAATACCAAATCCAATGATCTTTTCCCGAACCTCATTTTCTTTGACCTGGCATTTCAGTTAGTCAATTTGCATTTATTAACTGCCTGCCAAGTTCCAGACACTATATGTTAAACCCTAAAGATACAAAGAAAAGCGAAAAACAATCCATGCTCTCAAGAAGCTTACTGTCTAACTGGAAAGACAACACACAAAGAATTATATTCAAATGGACGTTTAAAGGATAAATTAGAGGTAATCAACAGATGGAAGGCATTAGTATTATGGGAGATCAGGAAAGGCTTCCTATGCAATTGTAGCTGGGACTTGAAGAAATCCAGGGAGGGCATGAGATACAGATAAGGAAGGGACAGAGTTCCTAGCATTGGGACAGCCAGTGAAAATGCCTGGAGATGAGACATAGAGTGTCTTGTGGGAGGAAGAGCTAGGAGGCTAGTATCACTGTATCACAGGGGATAAGGCAAGGACTAAGGTGTGAATAGACTGGAAAGACAGGAAGGAACTAAATTATGAAAATCTTTGAATACGAGACAGAGGATTTCGTATTTGATCTGGGAGCTGATATGAACACACTAGTCACTCTTCTCCACACTAGACACACTCTTCTTCCCTTCTCTCTTCCTACATTATCTTCCTTGGCAAATCATCAAATATCACCTTTACACAGATGGCTCCAAATCTAAACCTCTTGACCTCTCTCATGAGTTTCTGGCCAAAATTTCCAGCTACTCAATGGATATTTTCTTTGGGTATCCAACTAGTATCTCAAACTCAACACATCCAAAGGAGAATTTATTATCTTTCCCTTAAAAGGGAAAATTATCTACCTCCCTCCAAATTCCTGATTTTTCTGTTAATATTACAAATCATCATTATTCACCCAGTCACTCAAGTTGGTAACACAGGTGTTACTTTCAAGTCTTCCTTTTTCACTTTTCATATGTCCATTGTACTTGTCTGATATTTCTTAGATCCGCCCCCCAACTTTCAATTCTCACTGCCACCACTCTATTACCCCATTGACAACCCACCTTTGCATTGAATTAGAATAACTTTCATTGCCTCCCCACATGTTTTTCAATTCATCTTTTATACCAACCTCTAGGTCTTACTCCCAGTCACTAGGCTAAGCACTTAGCCTCAAAGCACCTAGGTCACAATCATCTTAAGATTCCTCATTTCGAGATCTGTTTCAAAATCCTTAATGGCTCCTTCTTGCCTCCTAAGTCAAGTTCAAACTCTTTGGTTGGACTGGCATTCAAGTCATGCTGCTTCCCTCTCTTTCCAGCTTTATCTCACACTATTTCACCATGTACTCTATGATCTGGACGAACAACGGACACGCCAGAGATCCATTTTTATGCCTTGTTCCCATCATTTCCTATGCCATACCTCCATTTCTTCTCTACTTGTTGAAATCCTGTTCATTTTCATGACCCATCATTAAACACTACCCTCTCCCTGAAGCTTTCCTTAATCTCCTCAGTTAGAAATGATATTTCCTTCCTTGGACCTCACATAACATTTGTGGATTCATCATGGTCTGTTTTGTCCTATAGTTATTTTGGTATTCTATTACCCCGACTGGTTTGTAAGGTGCATTTGGACAAAGACTTTTGTCTTATTTAATCTTGGCCCCAATGCCTAGCACGTTGCTCTAAATTTAACAGGTATCTAACAAATGCTTATTGAATTGAACGAAACAATCCTCCACTTTCCATTTTTATAACTAGGAAAATAGGTATAGAGAGGACCAAACCATATCTACATTTCACTTGGGAAGATTCAAAAGTATAATGAGAATGGAATTTTGATGGGAGCTTGTTTCTTGCTAGAAACAAGCACGTTTTTCACATTCAGCATTGGTCCCTTCCTTTCTCTTCAATGTATGAGGACCTTTTGACAAGATCACCAAATCATAGGGCTGTGGAGGTTCTTGACAGATTTTCCAGTCCCATATCTCTACTTCCAACTGGAGTTAATTCCAGTGACTAACAACACTGGTTTTGCAACAGCGCAGGATGCCTCTACTGTATTTTTCATTGTGATAAGACAGAAAATTAACTATAATTTGCTCTAATTTAAAAACAAAGATGGGGAGAGGGAAGAAAGTGGTAATACTTTTGTTGTGGTTGTTGAGTCATTTCAGTCATGTCTGACTTTTCATGAGCCCATGTGGGGTTTTCTTGGCAAAGATAGTGGAGTGGTTTGTCATTTCCTTCTCCAGCACACTTTACACATGAGTAACTGAGGCAAAGAGGGTTCAGTAACTTGCCCAGGGTCACACAGTTAATAAGCGTTTGAGGCTATATTTGAACCCAGGAAGATGAATCCTCCTGATTCCAAGCCCAGTGCTCTACCCCTGTGCCACCTAGCTGCCCCTGGTAATACAAAATTAAGCAAACAATGATGAGATATCGTAGCTTGAAGAAGCTGGTAGCTCTACTCCTTACTGGCCTATTTCCTCTAGTTTCTGATAATGAGGTGGTCCTTCTCCTTACCAAGGCCAACCCCTATCCATGTGAAAACCTTCAATGACCAAGGCAGTAAGCTCCCTCCACAACCTATTCCAAAGACAACCAACATTAAAGACATTTCTTCATTATTTCTAACTTACATCCTTCCATTTTGAATCTGGCTTCCTCTTTCATTTTCTCTCACTGCTGTTCCAGTTTCCTGTGAAGTACCTCACTACCCTCAAATTCTAACTTCGTGCATTAATAAATTTAAGACCCTAAGGTTTAAAGCTTGAAAGGCCCTTAGTTATGGGCTAGCCCAAACTACTTACTTCCATTTGAGGAAACTCAGGGAGGGAATATGTGACTAGTCTAAGGTCATACAAGTAGTTCCAACCCAAACAAACCATTTTACATGTTCTTAAAAAAATTTTTTTACAGGCCTCCGGTGACTGAATATGACATTTATTTCATTTAGAATCTCAGCTAAGAAAACTTCTTTCTATTCCTGAGGTATTCTCTCTTTGTAACCTTACTATGAACGAAGTAAATTCTGATGTCATGGCACGAGATGTAGTCCCTACAGGGCTACTACAAGACTGTCCAAGTATTTGAAAGATTGTTCCTATAACTGAGTGGGAAGATTCCGACTTGGACCGTGGACACTGAGTGGACCAGGCAAACTCTCGTGAAGTTGAACCCTAAGACAGACTTTCTAGGTCACTGTTGCTTTTTCCTTTCTCCACCAGAAAGTATGGAAAGTGCTCAATATCTCCCAGATAGACTCAGAACAACTAATTTTCAAGGGTATGGCTCTTTCTACAAAGCACTAAAATATATGTTGCTCTCAGAGTATCAAAGGCCATTCACACAGGGGTTATAGGGGCATTTGCAGTGAGAATTGAAGCCCTGTTAACTTAAAAGAAGACATAAAACAATCATCAGTTCTCAGGTGAAGTGCCAGAGGTTGAGGAAATGGAGGGATTCAACTGCAGAATCATAGCAATGGTCACAATAATAGCCTATGTTTACATGCAGGCAAGCATGATCGAAAGACCTAAGGACCTATGTCTGCTATGTACTGGATAGCTGACCCTAGGCCAGTCGCTTAACCTCTCACAGTCCCAGGCAAATTTCTCAGTTGCAAAGGAGGTGCTGACCCGCTTGAGTGGAGGGCGTTCCTCACCGAAAACTGTCTACAAACCACAGGTCTGGTTTGTTTAAAAAAATTGTCTATGTAAATTGAGCTTCGTTGTTACAAAGCATTTTCATGTTCTCATTGATCCTCCCAACAGCAGATGTTACAAGGATCACTGTTTTATGGAAAACCAAAGCTCAGAGAGGGTGAGGGACTTTGCCAAGATCATGAAGGCAATATGCAGCAGACTTGGGGCTAGAATTCAGGTCTTTGAGGTCCAAGTTCAGTGCTTTGAATATTCAAGGGGAGGTAACATGATTTTGTGGGACAGAGTCTGGGGTCAAGTGATTTCTGCTCAAACTCCTCCTTTGATACTTATTATTTGTGACATGGGCAAAAGTCACTTAATGACTCAGTTTCTTTATCTGTAAAGTAGGAATAATACTTCTTTCCTTACTTTGCTTCTAGGATAACTGTGAGAGAAGTACCATGTAAATGTGAGTTGTTATTATCGACATAGTATTTTAAAGTTCTAAAGGACCTTAGAGATTGTTTTATCTCTGCCCATCTCTCACTTCCACAGGCTGTGTCCTCTGCCCTAAGAAGCTTGTGGCCCCAAACCTCATGAAATGTGGGATTTCAAGCTACAAGTTAAATGTTCCTCCCCTCTGGCCTGGAGAACTGAGAGAGAAGTCCAGTTATATCAGCTGACCGGTGGGGTTCCAAATGCACTCAGGTGAACCAAATGAGACTGGACAGTTTGTTTACAGCTCTTGCCAGTCAGGGAAAAAAGCACACCCAGAACCCTTAAGGAGACACTGCAATAACACACAGTTAAGTCACAGATATTTGGGTCTTTCACAGTACCTAGAAACCCAAGAGCCTGACTTCTTTGGAACACTATATAAAAGAAGAAGCAGTTCATTCGTCAGCCCCTCCACGTAGTATCTGCTATGTATCAGCCACTGGCAGGCGAGAGCTTGTGGTGGCAAAGACATTGGGTCTGATTCGGACTGATGCATTAGAATAGACATGAAGGAGCTGCCCGTTCTAGACAGAAGTACACATTCTGGGAATGCTGTCAGCTTAGCCCAGGCCCTCTGTTCTGATGGTTTTCCAATCTGGGACAAATTAAAATCCTTTATCCCATTTGGATGTGGTTTTGTAAAATTCGTATCATAAATGACACCTCATTCAAAATGTGAATGGACCAGAAGCACTGAGGGTCTGGCATTAAGTCAGATACTTCTGCTCACTTATCCTTTGGATTTGTCTCTTACGTGCAGGTCTCTGCTGGCCAGTGGACACATCTTCCCCTTTCTATACTATCTCATCACCTTTCCCAAGTCCACACAAAGAGATTAGGCATTAAAAATAACAGGCAGCTAAGATATATCTAACAGGGATGCAGCTTCAAGGCCACATGTGGCCTTCTAGGTCCTTTTGACTGGGTCCAAGTTTTACAGAACAAATCCTTTTATTAAGGGGAATTTGTTCTGTGAAGTTTGTACTAAGTCAAAAGGCCACACTTAAGGACCTGAAGGGTCTAGTAGTAGGAGACTCAGAAGAGTGAGATTGCCTGCTAAATGGTTATGATTTAAGAGAATTCTGATTTGCTGGAATTAAGGACAAGACACCTTTTTTACCAGCTCTATTACTGATTTACTCTATGACCCAGGCTTCTCTGGACCTCGGTTTTACTACCTGTGAAATGATTAGAATGCCTACCTCCTATTTAAATCACAAAGATACTATGAGAATTGATTAAAAGAATGAATCAGTGCTTTAAGAATCTGTCGGAGAGATACCCTATGCAAACTAGATCAGATGTCAGCCACATCCATACTCATTTCCAATAGGAGGGCATGTTCTCACTGTCTTGCCACCTATCCACCTCACCCCCACCACCCAGCTACCCAAATTAACCTTATATTGTCAAGCCGAACCAACACAATATACTTAATGCTTAAACGCAACGAATGATGTGCCTTTTCCAGTCAAGAACCCACCTCTTGATCAGTGAAAATCTCTATGAAGTTCTGGAAGGAGAAAGAGCCTGACTGGAGGATCAGTTCTCCTGTGTTTTCAAAACATTGTCCGGTCAGCACAAGCAGTTTGTGTCTGGCGGCGTCTGTGATCATCAAACGCACCTGAAAACAAGGAGAGACGGATGAGGCCATGGGCTGGCATGACTTCGGACCTCTTGGGAGTTAGCAGGATACCCCAGAATTCTGTGGCTCTGCTCTCCCATAAGGTGTCCATGCAGTGCGCTGTCCGTGATTATCATGCTATTCCCAACTCCAGCTAAGGGCCAATCACCGAGGTCAGTAGAAAGTCTGTTAATGTTATTTTCTGAGCTACCAAAGAAAGTATTAATAATAATTGACAACCCTTCCAATGGCAGTCCTCTTACAACTGGTCATCCATATGTCGCATGGCTACTCTGAAATGTCCAGTAACAGCATGTGGCTTCTGAGTCAAGGGCTGACTTAAGAAAGCTCTACCAAATTCCACCAAGTACAGTAGAATCTGCTATTTCCTTGGCCACGGTATGATATCATAAGTAATCACGACTAATGTGACTCCTGACATATCATGACTAATTTCAATCCCCAAGCTGTCAGGCTGGCCAGCAATAGGTTACCTGTGCACATACTTGGTCAGCCCCTGACAGCGAAGGTTCTATCCCTCTCTATTGGTAGCCAAAGAGATGCCTCTGTCTTAGCATGGTCAGCACAAATATTCATGGTAAATAGGGGCAAAATGATTCCTTCAATTGGGTTTCCAGTCTGACTATACTGCAGAAATATCCACATACCTTAACAAAAACCCCTAATGGGAGAAGTCAGCCCCATCACACAGCAGGCTCGTTAAAATGCAATCCTCTCCTTGATGGGCCAACTCAATTTACCCTCCTTTTGTGGAAGAAGCACTGCTGTGTGCACTGTGCCTTCTGGTGTATTGCTACCATCTTATCTCTTCCAAAGGCATGGCTAGAGTCTTGAAAAAAAATAAATGCCTGACCTTATCTTTGCTTCCTCCATGACTACCGGCTTCTGCAGGCAGTCTGCAGACTCATGTATAAAACCTCTGGCTTTTTTCAGCCACAAAATTGCTTCCTGACTTGTAAGTCACTGATATATGGCTGTCAACATCACTTTCCTCATCAACCCTGTTTCTTAATGGATAGTCAAAGAGGTTCTGCCAGTTTGAAGGTCAGGGGCGGAAATGGGAATCAATCTCAGCACGTGTGAGCACACTAGGCCAAGCTACAGGATATATGGAGAGCCAGGAGAAGGGGGTGTGAAAGTGTAAAGGAGGCCTCCAGGGACTAGGGCTACTTGGAGCCCCAAGTGCCATTCCACTTGCTAAATAGTGTTCCATATAATAAAGGAAATGGGAACGTGAGCCAGATCGATTCCCTAGCTTCGGAGATGAGACTCTTAGCCTTAGATGAGTTCCTATTTCACAACACACTTTGAACACATTGAATTTCAGAGCATGGGGCTTCTGTTGATTTTCTCCAAGAGGAAACTTAGCAGAGTAGTGATACAGGGGGTCCCTGCACTACCTTCGAGATGGGATCCACATTCACTCACCCTACCATATGTCTCTTGAACCCCCACTTCTAACTCTCTAAACGGAGGAGTTGGTTCTGTTCTTTGGAGGATTTCTTCCCATTCCTCCCTCCCCCCACCCACATCAGCACCACACCAACCTCCTCCAGCAAAGTGAGGCAACTCTGAATTTATAAGACCAATTCTGGCCCCTGGTTTCTTCAACGTTTGCTTTGCTAAAGGTGAGATAGGGTCAAATTCAGAGAAACCAATTTAGGATTGACCATGGGCATAAACTGGGAGGGGATATAGGAAGAGAAACTCTTCACTGATAAATAAGAAGAAAGTAGGCTTGGAGGAGGTGCATTCCTGGGTGCTAGCAACAGTTTTCGGGTCCCTTTTCCTCCCCACCCCTACTCCTCTAAGCCTTCTCTAGATCCAGTGTTTGCCCTGTCCCTCTGTGAGTGGGGTCGGGAAAGGAGGAGGAGCCCTAGCCCCAGAATCATATTGTTGACTGGACTGGCTTTACCTCTGTGCTGACTGCTTCATCTGAAGGGTTGATTAGGACGACAGTCTCTAAAACGTCACTTCGGTGGTGAAGAATTTTCTGTCCTGTAAGCATAAACACACAGAAAAAAGAAAGCTTTAGCTTTTTCAAATGAAAACCAACAGAAGTGTTTATTTTGAGGCAGCAAAAAATTTTCTTTCTCCAACCTGGTGCCCCTTACTCCATCTTACATGTGTTGAAACCATAATCAGTGTTATTAAACAAGAGTGCACAGATATGTTATATACGGTATAGATACTCTCTGAATCCAGTCTGTGTGGTCTTAGGAAGTTCAGCCTTCACATGCCCTTCACTTTCATAGTTAATAGTGAGTCTGCCTCTCTGGGCTAGGGGCAATTTTCATCTGATGCAAGGAGTGGGTTCCAGGAAAACTTGACAGGGATCTTGACATCTCCTTTCTCATGGTAATTGGGGATGTTTCTTCTTATCAGCCTTTCTTCTGGTGAGAACTGTGCAGAGATTAATTAGGAGCCTCATTGTGGAATGACTGTCACCCAGAAAACCCGGACTAGCAATTAGTCCAACGAGAATGGCTGTCTGAGGCAAGCTTACAGACTGCCGGGTTATTAATTAATTAATTTTGCTCAGAGAAAAGCACAGGGAAACAGAGCAAATCTTTCCACTGGGCAAGGCAGCCATATTTCCCTTGGGGGGCTCCTGATGTAAAAGCAAATATAACGTATGAAGAAAAAAGATGTGGCTCACTGGTGGAAAGTCTTCCAAAGATAAAGATTAAAAATCAGTAAGGTATGAATTCTGCCTTACTCTGTTGCCTTCCTCCACACCTACCTATGGTTTTCCCACTTGGGTAGGCTACATCACCACTATAATGATATTGGGCAGAAATCTCCTGATTCTGGACCCCTCCCTTATCCTCCAGCATCAACAGTATATGGCCTCCAAATGGGCTTTTTTAATACAGAATCCTTTCCTCACGGACTGAGGAGCAATGGGGGGTGGGGGAGGTGAGGTGGGGAGGAACTGACCACAGTGTTTCCTGTCCTTTTCATGGAAAGAAGAAACATTCAACAGAAAAGCAAGAGGGCATAGCCACATTCCCTGGGTCACACAGACATTTCTGCTACAAAAAGAATATAAGCTATCTAGAGATTTTAAGCCATTTCCTTCATATCTTTGTATCCTTAGCACCTAGCAAGCTCCCTGGCACAAAATGGGCACTGAGTAAATTCTTGTTGATTCACTGATCAATTGGTTGCCAGACAAAGTAGAACTTGTGGTTCCAGGGAAAAACATAAGCCAACAAAGTGAAAGTGGGGGATGGTGCCATGGGGAAAAGCAGCTGTTGCTCCTATAAAGCTAAAGCCGGGTCAGCAGAATTACAGAAACATCTGAGAGAACCGGATTGCATTTGGATCTTTGCCTCCCATCATCATTAGGGACCAGAAGGGTGGCAGAAGCAGCAAACGTTGAGGTTCTTTGTGAGGGGCATGAAAAACAGGCTCCCGATGCCAGGCTGGCAGTCAGCTTCATTTCCACCCCCCGCCCCAACTCATTTTCGGCAACAATCACTGGGCCAGGCATAGAACACAGATGGGGCACAATCCGGAGACACAGCAAAAGACTAGGAGGGAGAGACCAAAGAAAAGTTCCGATGGTGACAAGAATTGAGAAAAATCTTAGCATCTTCTTAAAGAAGCAGGGAGACCCAAAGCATAAGAAAGAGAATCTATTGAGAGACAGAAAAAAAAGATAGTGGATGGGGAAGACAAAGATCAAGTTGAATGTATTTAGAAGATGGTTAGAGGTTTTTGGCCTAGAAAGCAAGAAACTCCAAAGCAGAAAAATATTGCATTGTATGAAATAGCAAAAAAAGACTTAGGATGAGGGAAGAGCTCCAGAAAAAAAAAAAACTGAATTCACCAAATAAAAGGTTCTTTTGTTGCTAATGTTACAAACTGCAACTGATTTGTAGATCTGGCAACCTTTTCCATGACCACTTTGTGTGTTTAAAAGACAATTAAATTGAATGCACTAATTGCAATGATATAAAAGGAATCAAAACTCAAATAAATAATAAAACCTGCTGTCTGTCCAGATTCCTCCTGACAGAGCAGCCTGAGAAACAAAGAGAAGTTGGGGGCTTCCCTGAAGCACCCGCAGAAACAGATTCTGCCGCACCTGATCGGCAGTTTCAGACCCGATGGGAATAAAGAACTGTCTCCTTGGTCACACCTTCGGCACACAACAGCCCAATGCCCAAGCCACAAATGCAGTCCTAATTAGGTCCCTGATACATGAACTGGTAAAATCAGACTTCCTCCAGATGTCATTGGAACAGGCTTCCCGAGATCTGACCCCCCAACAGGTGATAGAGACGTTAGTCACTTACTCTTTCTTCAGTGACCTCACAGGGATACTCCCAGCATTGCTACCACAGTCTCCCAAATGCACACATCCTCATCCCTCAGCAACTATAGCCTTGTCCACCATCTCTGGGTCACACCCTCCAGCAACCAGTTCTGCCCCTGGTTTCCCCAGCTGTTTCCTCTTCTCAGAAAACTGGCTACAAACCTGACACATAAAGCTCGGGCTGATGCTCACCGATCCATAGGATCCTGTTTCTCCTGTGTCTTTGACTTTCAGAGAGGGAACACAAGCGGGGTCACGTCACGTGGCTGCTGCTGTTTACCCCTGGCCACTCCAGGGGTGGCTTCGGAGCTAACCCTACTGAAATTCAACTCACCCGTTGCTTCTCATCCTGCTCGTTAGAAACCCTCAGCACCACAACAAAGACCTTCACCTATGATGCCAGGGTTCCTCCTCCAACAAAAGTTTGTTTTGTCTTGTTTTCCTTAAGTTGGATTTGAATGAAGATGAGGGATTGAAGGAAAAACAGAGGGAAGCAGGCAGTTGAGCTCTGGTCACAGCCAGACTGTCTGTTGGCCAAAATTCCTCCACAGGACGATGTAACCAAGGGCTGGGTCCTTGAGGCATCTGGCAAACTCTGAAGCTGGCAGACTGGCCTCTGAGAGGAACCCCCTCCTTTCTCCCCCCAACACCCACCCGGTGACGCCAGCTCTGCTCACTGCAGACGGTCTTCAGGGCAGGCTGCTGGGGCTCCCAGAAAGCAGAATATTTGGTGTTCCCAGTCTCCAAACTGGGAACGTGGCCAGGTTTACTGAGGGAGGAGGCTGCCGCCGCATTTGTAAAGGTCTCATTCAGTTGTTTCAGAACAGAAGTTCCCAAGAAAGAAAAGCAACACGTTTCCATCACTTCTTTTGGACCATTGTGCAAACTATTCTGAACCTCACAAGAAAACTGTTATGCAGCCCCCATGAATGGCCTGCTTTCCCCGGAGCTTGCCAGAGGGACTGGAGAGTGTGGGGCTTGAGAGCTGCTGGTTTTCTCACGTATGGCTTTCATACAGAAAAGAGCACTCGATTGTCAAGATTCTTCCTGGGCAGTCCATACAACAATATTATTACCTTAAGGAAGAGAAATCAAGCCACTTCATTATAAATAAAAGATGGGATGTGGGCAGGGGGAGGGCGAGGAGAAAGAGATACTTGAAAGCAAACTCCACCATTGCTACTGATGATTAAGTAGTTGTTTGTGCTGTTCCAAAGATCATTAAAAACTCAAATTGAACACTGACCTGTTTAATAGCTTTATAGATAAATTTTAGGGCATTGCCTGAGGGTCAGGGAAGTTAAGTGATTTCATAATGATCACACAGCTAATAAGTGTCAGAAGGTAGATTTGAACCCAGATCTTCCTTCCAATTCAGGCACTTCATTCACTAGCCCAAGCTGCTTCTAAAACAAGATTGTGGTTTTTTTAAAAGTAGCCTTAAAACAATAATATCCTTTCCTTTTAAAAACCTAAAAGATTCAGGAGAGCTACATGTCTTCTAGGAGTTAGGCAACTTGGGGGTGGGGGGATGGAGGAGAGAAGGGAAGGTTAATTGTAGGTTATTTTGAAATATTTTAAAGTTTATTTTTTAAAAAATTCCTTGGATATTTACTGTGTATTTCCTCCAAAAAGCTCAAAACTCTTACAAGAATGCTCTCACATAAAATTGTCAGGTTTTTTTTTAAACCAGAAGCAGAGATAGAAGAAAAAGGGGTACGATAAGGAAGAGGAAAAAGGAGGGTGCAAAAAAGCAGGATTAGAGGAAGGGAAAAAGGGATTGTAAAAAGACCTGGATCCTTATACGCTGGTGCTGCCCACATAAAACTTTGGAAGGTCAACAGCACCCAAGACTTCTTACCATCCAATGGCTATTCTAGAGTGCAGATCCTAGTTTCTATCCTCAATCCCCACTGCGTACTGCTTGTCAAGTCTGTGATCATAGCTCCCACTGGCTTTAGAATAGATGAATTAAGAATTCTTAACCAGGGGTCAGTGAACTTGTAGGTTCCTTTTTTTTTTCTTGACACTTTGATTCCTACATTTTATTTCTTTTTGTAATCCTTTTTATTTATTTTATTTTATGCATTTAAAAAACATCATTCTAAGAAAGGAGCAACTCGGCATTGCAGCGGGCCTGAAGTCAGAAAGACTCATCTTCCTAAGTTCAAATCCGGCCTCAGGCACTTACTAGCTGGGTGACTCTGGGCAAATCATTTAACCCTGTTTGCCTCAATTTCCTCATCTGTAAGATTAGCTGGAGGAGTAAATGGCAAATCGCTCCATTATCTTTGCCGAGAGAACCCCAGATGGGGTTACAAAGAGTCGGACTGAAAAACAACTGAAACGACAATTCTAAGAAAGGTCTAGACTTCACCAGATTGCCTAAGGGGTCTATTGACATGGAGAACCAGAAGCCAGATTGGCATGGGCTGAAAGGAGGAGAGAGAGATGGTGATGAAGTGTACCCCTGAGTGAGCAAAGAACTTTTTCATAAAGTTTCACTTTGAGTAAGAGAGAGAAAGGCCATAGAAACGATTTTATTTTCAGAATAACAGTTAAGAACTCTCGCTTTAGAAGGAGAGACCATGGTACTGTGTCTGCAGCTGATCTGAGACTGAGAAATATCTGTACTCATTCTACATGGATCTTTCAGGGTGAGATTAATTGACGTTCTATAGGAATGGGAGAGATTGAACATGTTCTAGATTCTCTGGCACATTCATGAGAAATGGTTGAAGCTGTTATATTTCTCTTGGAGTACTGTCGGGGAGGGGAAGGGCATGGTTGCTAGCCTGAAATATCTAAAGGGCTGTCATGTGGCAACAAATTAAATTTATTCTGTGTAATCCAAAGCAAAGAACTAGGAACAATTGGTAGAAGGTAAAGGGAAGCAGCTTTTCTAAGGGTTAGAAAGCAACAACAACTAAGAGTATTCCAGAACGGAAACAAGCTATCTTGGATGGATAGGGAGTATAGGTTGAACTGTCACTGAATCTGTCAAAAAATACTATAGAAAGAATTCCTGACTCCATTCCAGTTATAAGACTCAATAGGCTCAGAATGAGAGGGGCCACAAGTGTGGCCAGGAAGGGAGGAGGTGGAATTAGACAAGCTCCCCAGGTTTCTTTCACCTCTGGGATTCTGGGCCATGTTTTCATTTGTATCCCCATGCCTGTGTTTATGTCTATCTTGTATATGTTGAGAACATAAGCTCCTTAAGGATACTTAGCACCTCATGCCTGGATTACAAAAGTATTCTTCTGACTAGTTTCTCTGTGTCTGGTCTCTCTCTCCTGCTTGCACACCCGGACAAAAGCAATCTTTCTCAAATATCTTTTAAAAAGAAAATCACGCCTTGCCTTTGCTCAATGCTTCTTCACTTATCAAACCCAAACTCCTTTACCTGGTCTTCAAGGCCCCTCTACCAATCTGACATCCCCCTCTTACCCATTTCACCAACCCAGTTTCTTAATATCATGCTCCCTGTCATTGATCCTAAGAAAATGCATTTATCCCTTACATACGATTTGCTCATTCCTGCCTCCTTTTCATTAAAAAAAAGCATTAATAAAATGTTTGCTTCAGCTAGAACACTCTACAAAGGTGATATAAAACTCGGTCCTTGCCCTCATGGAGCTTATGGTCTAGCAGACGGACTTGACACATGTATAGGTGATCACCATAGCAATGATATGGAAGAGTGTCAGACAGGATCGGCTAGGTGGTGCAGTGGATAGAGCACTGGGCCTGAGGTCAGGAGGACTCCTCTCTGAATTCAAATGTGGCCTTAGACACATTAGCTGTGTGACCCTGGGCAAGTTAGACCTGTTTGCTTCAATTTCTTCATCTATAGAAGGCGCTGGAGGAAAAAAATGGCAAACCACTCCAGTATCTTTGCCAAGGAAACCCCAAATGGGGTCACAAAGAGTCAGACCTGACTGAAAATGATGAACAACCCCAAAAACAGGGGATCAAGCAAGGTGCCGTGTTAACGCCAGGGGAGGGAGGGCCATCGCGGGGAGCCAGGCTCTTGCTTATTCCTTGATTCAAGGTGGAAATATTTCCTTCTCTTCTGTGTCAATATCCAGTTTTCCCCCTTTTTGTAAAACTTACTTGGGCCAGGAAATCCCTTCATTAACTCTGTTCTTTCACATCATACCCACATCATGCTTTTAAACCCTGCATGTCTGAAATGTCCTTATATTTTTCCTGAATGTGTAGCTTAGGGATCACTAGCTAGGACAGAAGCTTGCTGAGAGCACGACCCAAGGCTTCGTTTTATTTTTCAGCATTCTTTGTAAGATCATTGATTTAGAGAGCATAGGCAGCTAAAGTGTGGCAATAAGTAGATTGCTGGACCTGGATTCAGGAAGACCCGAGTTCAAATCCGGCTTCAGAAAGTTACCAGACTTGTGATCCTGGGCAAGGAACTTAAGCTCTGTTCACCTCAGTTTCCTTATCTATGTTGTTGTTGTTCAGTTGTTTCAGTCCCGTCCAACTCTTCTTGACCCCTTTTGGGGTTTTCTTGGCAAAGATACTGGAGCGGTTTGCCATTTCCTTCTCCAGCCCATTTTACAGATGGGGAAACTGAGGCAAAGAGGGTGAAAGGACTTGCCAACGGTCACACAGTTAGTACATCTGAGGCCAGATCTGAACTCTGGTCTTCCTGACTTCAGGGCCATACCCTCATCTATAAAATGTGAATTAATAATAGCACCTACTACCCAGGGTTATCATGAGCCTAAAATGAGATAATATTTATAAAATACTTTGCAAACCTTAAAGTGCCATATAAGACCCAGGTATTATTATCATCTACTCCAGCGGTTCTTAGCTTCTTGTACCAAGGATCCCTTTGGCTATCTGGTGAAATCTATGGACTCTTCCTCTGAATAATGGTTTTAAATGCATAAAATAAAATGTAAAGGATTACAAAGAAATGAATCCTGTTGGAATGCAATAATCAAAATATTTTTAAAAAGCAAGTTCGCAAACCTCAAGTTAAGAATGCCCAATGTGATCCAAACCTCTTATTTTATAGATGAGAAAACTTAGCTAAAGGAAGGTTCAATGACCAGGTTACACAGATCTATCCACTCTAAATCTAGCACTAAAGAATGAACCCTGAGGGCATATTCAGCGAACATTTAGTACATAAGCCAAGATTGAAACTGAGGGCTTTGGTTTGCAAAGCCTCCCATCTGCCCATCCAACCGGTGAATCTAAAGAGCGAACAACGTTAGCTCACAGTGGCAACCGACTCTCAGAGGCAGCGATCTGAAGATAAAAGAATCTACATTCCCTTTTTAACAAAGCAGATTTTAGAGGGGAAACCAACACTAACAAACATAGAATTAAAAAATTATGCCAAGGGCATCTTCCTGTGTTTATGTTTTTATTTATTTTTGTATAGCAATCCCAGAGCCATCTCCGGTCATCCTGATCTATAACTGGCCACTGGATCCAAATGGCTCCAGAGAAGAAAATGAGGCTGGTGTATTTGCACAGTCCTCCCTCGCTTAAATCCAATTCACTTGCATGTCATGGCATCACCTCCCTGATGTCATGGTCTTCTTCGAGAATGAAGGACAAATAACAACTTTTTTTGGGGGGGGGGGCGTAAAACAAAACAAAAAATAACAGCAAACTAAATTAGGAGAAGTACACAAACCAGCAATCAACATCTCGCCTGATCCTCTCATTTTATAGATGAGAATACTTAGCCCCAGAGACATTAAGTCACTTGCCTAAGGTCGCACAGCTAGTTAGTGGCAGGGGCGGCAGAGCTATAACCTAGACTGTCTGGAGTCCATGCAGTAGTTCTATTCCCATTACATCTTCCATCCCAGCTGCCTCTTCAAGCATGATGTTGTTTGTCTGGGGAGAGAGGGAGTTGGTGGCTGAGGGGAGGGGAGGAGAAGCAGGGAGAGAGAGGAGGGGTGTGTGTATGTGTGTCAGATGGCTGAGTCAGCAGAGCTCTCTAATGAATCTTCTGTTCTTCTGGAGAACAGAAAGTGAACTGTTAGCAGCTAGAGTCCCCCACAAAATCCTCTCTCTCCTTTTTTAATTAACTTTGAGGTGCTGGGGATGCTACAGTCCTCAGTCTGTCTGGGGTATTCTTCCTGGGCCCCCTTCTCGGAGGTCATCAGTGAGGAAATTGCACTCCCCCTTGAAGCAAAGCACATAATGGTTTCCTCCTTTTTTGGGGGGTGCATCTCAGCTCAAAACACCACCTCAAATGAAATATTTGTAGAGTGCTTCGTATAATACTCGCACATAGTAGGTGCTATGTAAATACTTATTGCCTTTCCCCTTCACAATTCCCTTTTTAAAAGTGGGGTGGGGGGAGATAGAAGAAAAAAGACTGCAAAAACTCCTGCTCAATTGGCGCCAAGAGTCACGTCCGAGAAGCAGACAGTAGTGACACGCCAGCGTCCGGCACATTTATTTCCATGTTGTCCACATTTGAAGCAGGGGGTGAGGTCATTCGGAATGGGAGTCCATGCTGCTGCGGACGAACAAAAGGCTCCATTTTGTTCTGCATGGTACGTATTTACCCACTGCCTATTGATTAATACACAAGATCCGAGCAGACCCTGGGAACAAAAACCCGACCAAGCTCCTGGCCTACACAAATAAACCTTTCTGCTGGAGAACAGAGCGGCATCTAGGCTGCCAAAGCTCCAAAGCCCTGTTTCACTGGATCTGTGGAGGCTCAACAAAAATACACAAAGGTGTTGGAAGACCGCACTGAGGCTCTCATGAGGAGGCCAGGAGGCAGCCAAAGCATAGACTAGAGTGCAGAAAATCAATAGACACAGGACCAGGAAATAGCTCCCTGAGACTGTCTCCCATGGTGTCATAACTCAACAAGGGCATGGGGTGGGTAGCAATGGGGGGGAACCCTCTGATGACTAGTTCTTTGATTTCCAGAGAGCCGGACACATTAGACCAAACTGGGCCTCCTCTTTATATGCATCTGCCCTGGTTATTACTGGAGAGCTTAGCTTCAGGCTCAGAAAACTACATTTCATAGAATCAAAGAATCTCTTAAGCGGAGAATCTCGGAGTTGGAAGGGACACCAGAGGTCTTCTGTCAGTCCAAAAGAAACACGAGAAGAACACTGGATCCATGATGTATTATAGTGGAAAGCATGTTGTCCTTGCTGTATGTGCCCGAGTAAATCACTTTATAATTTCACTTTTCTTATCTGTAAAAGGGGAAGAGTTATATTTGCAGAGAGACAGTGTGTTGTGGTAGATAGAGAGCTGGCTTCAAAACCAGGTACCACCTGGGTTCGAGTCTTCCCTCTGCCTGGCTATCAGCTCTTGTGAAAGCCCCTCAGCCATTCAGTAAGTATATTCCAAGCAACTGTAAGTTGGTGAAGGTAGCATCCTCATGAAGGAGCTCTCTACGCAAATGAAATCACAAAATCCAGACCCTCCCATGCCCCCCAAAAAGTACCAGCAACCTCATGAGATCATTGTGAAGACTGAATGAACTCTGTAAAAACACTTCCCAACCTTAAAGGTTAGTTAAATGTAGAAGGTTGCTGTTGCTGCTGCTGCTAACATATATAGTTGGAAGAACTGGTCAACTCAACAAAAATATTTACTAACTACTAGGTGCAAAGTTAGGTGATGCAGTAGATAGAGTCAGGAAGACCCAAGTTCAAATCTAGCCTCAAGACTCTCCCTAGATGTTTAACCCTGGGCAAGTCCCTTGTGCCTGTTCAGTGTCCTCAACTGTAAAATGGGGATTGTTAATATTAATTATTATAATAATTATTAATAGTACCTACTTCCCAGGGTTGTTGTGAGGATCCAATGAGATAATCTTTGTAAAGCACTGAGCACAGAGCCTTGTGCTTAATCAATATTTATTCCATTCCTTTCCCTTTCCCTTCCCTCACCCCCTGTAAAAAGGTTCAAGTTCTGTGAAGTTTAGATTCAGTCGAAGGGTCACACTTGAGAAGTAGAAGGCCACATGCAACCTCGAGGTCACAGGCTCCCCACCCCTGGTCTAGTCCGAGCCCCTCATTTAACAGAGAAGAAAATTGAAAAGGTCTAGAACAGGTTCATAACCTTTGATGTATCCTGAACCCCTTTGGCAGTATGGTGAAGCCTACATACAGACCTCTTCTCAGAATAATGTTCTTAAATGCAAAAAATAAAATAAAAAGGACCACAAAGAAAACCAATTATGCTGAAATGCTGTCATCAAAATATATTTTTGGGGCCACTAAACCTTACCTAAGGATCTACTGACTTAGAAAACTATATAGTAATATTATATTCTACTGTATTTTTATTTATTTTGTTAAATATTTCCAAACAGTATACATTTTAATCTGATTCCCAGTTACACTTGAGAGTGCTGTGGGCCACGATGCTGCCCGTACACCTCTGATATAGAAGAGGGATTACATTTGTGTCTGTCAGTCCCAGAGGACAGAACTAGAACAAGAGGTGGTGGTTGCTAAGAGGCAGATTTCAATTAAGCAAAGGGAAAAGCTTCCCAACAACAGGAACTGTCCACTGGAAATGGGCTGCCATGCAGGCTGGTGGGGTGCTCACCACTACAGGTTACCAAGTGGAGGACAAAGGATAGCTTGTGTGAGAATGCTTTAGAGGGCTCTTCTTGCTCAGATATCCACTGGTCTCAAGACTTCTAAGTTCCATTTTAGCTTCGATATTCTGTGATCATGCACCTTGACAAGGCATCTCCTCATCTTACTAAACCAGGGGTTCTTAACTGAGATAAATGATTATTTCTCTCTTACATTAACAATCAATGATTAAAGTAGGACCAGGATTTTTTCAGAAGCCCCTAGGTTGTTTAGTCTCTGAAGGACATTGTTGATAGATGAGATTACTCAAATCTTTGGGGTACATGCCTTTCTATGCTGTGTGGGAAACCTCACTCAACTAGAGAAACTTACAAAGAATTTAATCTAATCTAAGTGAAATCCAGCCCATTGTGTTCTAGTCAGACAGTCAAAGTCATGTCCCCGGCCCCTCACTAGAATAGGTCCACCTCTCATTATAATGGTCATTGTCTTTCATTAGTTGTTAACCAATCAAATCAAATCAATTGCTACCTAGGAACACCCACTCTTCCAACAGCATACAAGCATTATAATTTATTTTTAGTTTACAACACTCAGTTCCACAAGTTTTTGAGTTCCAAATTTTCTCCCCCTCCCTCTCCTAACATAAGCATTGAGTGGGTTCTATGAGGGGTCTTTGGCATTCGAGAGTATCACTGACCCCTTTTATTAATTATTGTTAGCATGATTAATAAAATGACTAATTACCCAGAAACTGTGTCCCTTGAACTTTTTTATAAGCCACATAACCCATGGCCTTGGTTTTAAAAAAAATTTTTGATAGCTGTATTTCAATGTAATTGGTTCCCTTTTGTAATCATACGTAGCTTTTATGTATTTGATTTTTTCTTGGAGGGGGAAGGGTTTGAATATAACATTAATTATTCTGAGAGGGGGTCCTTAGGTGTCACCAGACTGCCAAAGAGGGGCATGACACACAAAAGATGAAGCAATCTTGTATTAAAAGAATTCATGAGTAGATAGACTGCACAAGAGTAAGCCTGGACTCTCAAAGGCTGGCCTAATTCCCTGTTATTAGTTTGCATTTGCATTTCACATTCCATTAGTGTCAGCATTCCACTTTGCTATCAATGAGGTCTTGTGGTATGATAAAACACAAGGTGAAAAGGTGTAGAATTCTTTTGAATAATAATGGTTCACATTTATATAGCATTTTAAGGTTCTCAAAATGCTTTACATATATTATTTCATTTGAACCTCACAACAAATCTATGAGGGTTGTTGCTATATCATCCCTATGTTATAGATGAGGAAACTGAGGCATGAAGAGGTTAAATGGCTCCCCAGGGTCACACAGCTACTAAATGTTTGACACAGCATTAGGACAAAACTCTTCCTGCCTTACACAATCAGAGATCTACACCTGGGAGGGAACTGATAGACCATCCCATCCATCCTCAGCAAAGATGAGGAACTGAGGCCCATGGTAGGAGCTCTAAGTGTTTGTTCAATGGAAATGAATAAAAAAGTGAGTTAAATTATTACGAGGGTCACTCCTGCCAAAATTGTTGTTGAGAATTTTGAAGTTAATAGTTACAGAATATTTTGTTAGATTGAAAATTATGGATAATACAATTTTAGAATATATCCTGATTCTCACTAAGACTGGTAGTTTTTTTTTTTAAATAATGTTTGTTTTATATCTTTCAGTATTGCCTCATTGCCTATTGTAAGAATCTCCTGGAAAACCCAGCCTTCCTTAATGGGGAACAAGCTACAGCTGGGTGCGGCTGCCAGTAGTCGCCTGTGTACCTTTGCCTGCTCTCCCTCCAAGTTCGTTTCCCTCTGCATCTTACATGCCCCCTTCATCCTTCTTCCTTTCCTCATCATCCCCTTATCTTCTTCCCTCTTCCCTACCCTCTTCACTTTTTCTCTCTTCTACCGCCAGAAAGGCAAAGGAGCAGAAAGACCAGATGCCTAAAGGAAGAGAATATATTTCACAGGTATTTTCTATTCCTCTGCCTTACGCCCCTAAGGGAAAAAAATACCAGCAGAGATGGTGCCAGTTACATCCGATCGCCCTGTCCCTCCCAGATTGAAACACAGACACTTTAGGAAGGAGCAGCAACATTCCTTTTGGTAGCAGCTAAGGAGGCTAGGATGGAGAAAGAAGTTGTTTATTCAAAGATATGCCAATATCTCAGATAAAATCATCACCCCTAGAAAGGGTGCCAACTTCAGGGGAGTGCTAATTCTAGACGAGATAAAAGTGTCAGTCTATTAGCAGGACAGCAAAGAGGAGGCAGCTAGGTGGGGCAGTATACAGAGCACTGGCCCTGGAATCAGGAGGACCTGAGTTCAAATCTGGCCTCCAACACTTATTGGCTGTGTGACCCTGGGCAAGTCACTTCATTCTCTAGATCTGACTTCCCTGTCCATAAAATAAAGGGATTAGCTTAGAAACCTCTGAGGTCCCTTCTAGCTCTCAATTTACTTCCCTATTTTCCTTTTAATCCTAGACCAACAGATGACCAGAGAGCCCTTCTTTAGCCTAATTAGCAGAGTAGCCTTTAAGAAAACCAATATTGAACCAGCCTTGCATTCCTGGAATAAATCCTACCTGGTCATGGTGTATTATTCTCGTAATGAGTTGCTGCAATCTTTTTGCTAATATTTTATTTAAAATTTTTGCATCAATATTCATTAGAGAAATTGGTCTATAATTTTCTTTCTCTGTTTTAACTCTACCTGGTTTAGGTATTAGTACCATATTTGTGTCATAAAAAGAATTTGGTAGGACTCCTTCTTCCCCTATTTTCCCAAATAGTCTGCAAAGTATTGGAATTAGTTGTTCTTTAAATGTTTGATAGAATTCACATGTAAAACCATCTGGCCCTGGAGATTTTTTCCTAGGGAGTTCGTTGATGGCCTGCTCAATTTCTTTTTCTGATATGGGGTCATTAAGAAATTTCACTTCCTTCTCTGTTAGTCTGGGCAGTTTATGTTTTTGTAGATATTCATCCATATCTCTAAGGTTGTCAAATTTATGGGCATACAGTTGGGCGAAATAATTCCTAATTATTGTTTTGATTTCCTCTTCATTAGAGGTGACCTCACCCTTTTCATTTTTTATACTGGTAATTTGATTTTCTTCTTTCTTTTTTTTAATCAAATTGGCCAAAGGTTTGTCAATTTTATTGGTTTTTTCATAAAACCAGCTCTTTGTTTTATTTATTAATTCAATAGTTTTCTTGGTTTCAATTTTATTAATCTCTCCTTTGATTTTCAGTATTTCTAATTTGGTATTTAATTGGGGGTTTTCAATTTGCTCTTTTTCTAGCTTTTTCAGCTGTATGCCCAGATCATTGATCTTCTCTTTCCCTATTTTATTCATGTAGGCATTTAGAGATATAAAACTTCCCCTAAGAACTGCTTTTGCTGCATCCCATAAGTTTTGGTATGTTGTTTCATTATTGTCATTCTCTTGAATGAAATTATTGATTGTTTCTCTGATTTGATCTTTGGCCCACTCACTCTTTAGAATTAAATTATTTAGTTTCCAATTAGTTTTTAGCTTATTTTTCCATGGTGCTTTATTAAAAATGATTCTTATTGCATCATGATCTGAAAAGGATGCATTGACTACTTCTGCTTTTCTGCACTGGATTGTGAGGTTTTTATGCCCTAGTACATGGTCAATTTTTGAGTATGTGCCATGTACTTTTGAGAAGAAAGTATATTCCTTTTTATCCCCGTTCAGTTTTCTCCAGAGGTCTATCATATGTGCCTTTTCTAAAATTCTGTTTACCTCCTTAACTTTTTTCTTATTTATTTTGAGGTTAGATTTATCAAGTTCAGAAAGGGGGAGGTTGAGGTCTCCCAATATTATAGTTTTGCTGTCTATTTCTTCCTGTAACTCCCTTAACCTCTCCTCTAAGAATTTGTATGCCTTACCACTTGGTGCATATATGTTAAGCAATGATATTGCTTCATTGTTTATGGTGCCTTTTAGCAGGATATAATGTCCTTCCTTATCTCTTCTAATTAGATCTATCTTTACTTTTGCTTTGTCTGAGATTAGGATTGCTACACCTGCTTTTTTTACTTTAGCTGAGGCACAATATATTTTACTCCAGCCTTTTACCTTAACCCTATGTGTATCCCCCTGTTTCAGATGTGTTTCTTGTAAACAGCATATTGTAGGATTATGGTTTTTAATCCATTCTGCTATCTGCTTCTGTTTTGTGAGAATGTTCATCCCCTGCACGTTCAGGGTTATGATTTCTATCTGTGTCTTTTTCTCCATCCTAAATCCCCCTGTTTATGCTTTTATTTCTCCCTTTCCCCTTCTCCTCCCCAACAAAGTTTTGCTTTTGACCACCGCTTTCCTCAGTTAACCCTCCCTCTTTATTCCCCTCCCTTATCTAACCGTTACCCACTTGCTACTTCTCCTCTTCCTTCTGCCCTCCCCCCTCCCTTTTTCCCCCCTTTCCCTCCCACTTCCCGTAGGACAAGTTAGATTTCTAAACTTATCAGAGTATGTTATTCCCTTCTTGAACTAGATCAGATGACAGTAAAGCTCAAATACTGCTCTTCTCCCTCCCTTCTTTCCCTCTACTATAATATGTTTTTTTGCCACTTCCTTTGGTGTAATTTACCCTTTTCTACAACCTTCTTACCACTTCCCTCATAGCCCTCCCTTTATATCTCTTATTTATATTTTATATCTTTACATCAGTTAATTTATACAGGCATTCACAACCTATGTATATCCCTTTCATTTGTCACAATAGTTGTACCATTCACAAGAATGACTTATATATGTATATGTATATATATATATACATAAAAAACATACATAAGATGATATAATCCCACATAAAGATGTAAACAACCTAAGCTTATTGGTTAATGAAGTTTGTGGGGTTTTTCCCCCGGTTACCTTTTTATGTCTCTCTTGAGGTTTGTATTTGGAGATCAAATTTTCCATTGAGTTCTGGCCTTTTCATCAGGAACGTCTGGAATTCCCTTATTTCATTGAATGTCCATCGCCTTGCCTGGAAAATTATGCTTAGTTTTGCTGGGTAGTTGATCCTTGGTTGTAGTCCCAGCTCCTTTGCCCTTCGGAATATCATATTCCAATTTCTCCTGTCTTTTAATGTGGAAGCTGAGAGATCCTGCGTGATCCTGACTGTAGTTCCACGATATTTGAATTGCTTCTTTTTGGCTGCTTGCAGTATTTTCTCCTTCAGTTTATAGCTCTGAAATTTGGCTATAATATTTCTTGGTGTTTTCAGTTTGGGATCTCTTTCAGGGGGTGATCGGTGAATTCTTTCAATGACTATTTTGCCCTCTGGTTCTAGGACCTCTGGGCAGTTGTCTTTGATAATTTCTTCGAAGATACTGTCAAGGCTCCTTTTTTCATCGTGGATTTCCGGTAGACCAATAACTCTCAAATTGTCTCTCCTGGATCTATTTTCCAGGTCAGTTGTTTTGCCAATCAGATATTTCACATTTTTTTCTATTTTTTCATTCTTTACATTTTGTTTTATTACTTCTTGATGCCTCATAGATTCATTAGCTTCCACTTGCTCAAGTCTAATTTTAAATGAGTTAGTGTTTACATTTTGCTTTTGAGCCTCCATTTTCAATTGGTTGATTTCACCTCTCAGGGTGTCCTTTTCTCTCTCTAGATTCTGAATCTCCATAGCCATTTCGCCAATCTTATTCTTTAGGGACTTGATTTCGTCAGTGGATTTTTTCTCCCTTTCTTCCATTTTTTCCATATTTTCTTTTAGCTCCCTAATTTGGTTTTTAAAATCCTCTTTTAGCTCTTCCAGCAGTGCTTTTTGGGCTGGAGACCAGATCATATTAGCTTTTGAGGTATCTGATGTATCTACCGTGTCATTGCTATCTTCTTCTATGTCGATATTTTGATCCTGCCTGTCTCCATAAAAAGAATCTATTGTCCTCGGTTTTTTTGTGTTCTTCTTCATGTTGGATTGCCTTTTGCTGGCGTTAGAACGAATTTCTATCTGTGAGTCTCAGGGCTTTCTGTCCCAGCTTTCTTATTCTGGGGGTTGTGAGTCTAAAATTATAACCTTCAGTATCCTGAGGTGTGGGGGAGGGGTCTGGCTCCCTGGCGTCTCACTCCCTGTGGGTGCTCTCCAGCCCTTGCTTTTCAGCAATGGTCTCAGCTGTTTGTTGTTTGAGCTGATGACTGGCGCTTCCCCTGGGGGAGCAAGGTTACGTCTGGGCTCCTGGCTTGGCCCCCTGCCGACTCTTCCCCTCTGGGACTAATGAGCTTCTAGTATTTGTCCTGTGAAGCCCCGCTACTCTCTCCTCTGTTTCAGTTCTCTTTTTTTTTTTTTTCCCGAGGAATTCTCTGGGTGAGGGGGGGAGGGGTTAGAGCCGCTTACCTAGCCATTGAGTCTTCCGGAAGTTCAAGAGGCCGAGATCCTGAGTTTTGCAAGGGTCAGGAGTGGGTGTTTTCGCGGCTGGTGGCGTTGCGCTGCCTCTCGTCGCTCCCAGAGACTGCCGTCCTGTGTTGGGAGGCCTGGGGATCTCTGCTGGTTTCGGGCGCCCAGCTTTCTCCCAGCCCGTCTCCCACGTGGATTTCCCGGCCGGCCGCTTCCGCCTTGGTCTGGAGCAGCCCCGCACCGAGCACTCTCCGCGCCTGCAGGTTCGTTCCTCTGGCCTTTCAGACTCTCCAGGCTCGGAAATTTGCCCCACGCAGACTGCTCGCGGTTTCTGACTCTCTCAAATCTGCTCAAATTCACTTTTTTTATGTGAATCTGACAGACCTTGTGAGAGAGCTCCGGTAAGAGGCTGCCTTCATGCGGCCATCTTGGCTCCGCCCCTCGCCTTTAAGAAAACCAACTTTTCTCGCAGACTTTGGGAAAAAGTACAAGATTTCTTACATTGACTTTAAAGTACAGAAGAAAATAGTCACAATTTTTGAGATGGAAAAGGCCCTTAAAGATCATCTCTCCAACTCATCCATTTTACTGATAGAAAAACTGGCCTAGAAAGGTAAGTAGGTCGCCCTAAAGTCACAGGGCAAAGTACTAATGGATTCAACACCTTTAAGTCTGTTGACTCCAAATTGGTGCCTACATCAGTCACACAAACGGAATATTTAATAGTCTCCCTTTGTCCCAAAACTTAGATCCCTTTTTCCCCTAACAAACCTTTCCTTTTCCCTTCCCTCCTCCTTCCTAGTAGATCTTTAAATCCTCAGGAAGTATTTAAACAACATAGAAACTGGCATTTCAAACTGAGCTGAGGCTCCATAAAATTTAAATGACCTTATCCCAAGGCTAAACAAGCATGCTGAATAATGCAGTACTGTACACAGTCTGAGTACTTCCCCAGGTCCTCCCCATCAGCTGTCAATTCAGATTTAACATTTTTCTCTGGGTCTTGACCTTCTCCACTGGCAGGAGCTCCCACACCTGCCCATCCAGCCTCATCTACCCAGAAGCTATTTTTCAGGCACCTGTGGTTGACTGTTAGATGGTTTTATTCATGTGACTGCCACATAGAATAAAATCCAGTTCACAGGCATTTCCTATAGGTTCTTCTTGAGAATCATAGAATTATAGTATTTTCAAACTCTGTGACCCAAGAAAGCATGTAATCCAGGGGGTTCTCAATTGGGATTAATAAACTTGGTTTTCACCAGACTGTCAAAGGGGACACACACACACACACACACACACACAAAACCCAATTTCATTATTTTTTGTGCTAGCAGGACAAGCTTTTACTGGTTGGTTATGAAAAATCTCAGAATTTGAGATAGAAATAAGCTTAACTAAAACTTCATGGCCATCTTGATACTAGGATCCAAAATTTTGATCTCAACATATGACTGGATGGTGTAATGGAAGAAATAGAGTTTAAAGATAGTTTAAAGACTCATATTCAAAGTCCAGGTCCACTATCAGCTATGCGACCTTGAAAGGGATATTATGGAGTTGGCAAGTCAAGTAACCTCTCTGTACTTCAGTTTCCTTATCTCCATCAATCAATAAACATTTATTAAACATACACTACATGCCAGGCACCATACTTATAAGCACTGGGGATACAAAAAGAGGCAAACAACAGTACCTGACCTCAAGGAGCTTATAATCTAATGGAGGAGACACCATGCAAATATATATGTGTATATATACATACATATATATAATACATATACATATATACAAAGCAAGCTTTATACAGGACAAATAGGAGATAATTAACATAGAGACCACTAGAATTAAGAAAGTTTGGGGAAGATTTCCTACGGAAGGTGAAATTTTAATCGAGACTTAAAGGAAGCCAGGGAGGTCAGTAGCTGGAGTGGAAGAGGGAGAACATTCCAGGCAAGCAAGGGAGCCAGAGAATGCTTGGAGTGGAGAGATGGAGGTTCTTGTTGGTAAAACAACCAGAAGCCAGTGTCACTGGATTGAAGAGTACACATTAGGGAGTAAGGTTTAGGTAAACTGGAAACGTAGGAGGGGCTAGGTCAGGGATGGGTTATAAAAGCTTTGAATGCCAAAGGAGGCATTTGGTTCGGACCTATAGGCAACGGGAGCCTCTGAAGTTCATTGAGCGGGGGAGTGACATTGGACCTGTGCTTTAGGAAATTCACTTTAGTGGCTGAATGGAGGATGGACTGGAGTGGGGGGAGACCTGAGGCAAGAAGACCCACTAACATCTGTAAAATGGGTGTGATAATATTTGAACTACCTGCATCATTGGGTTGCTATGAGGAACAAATGAGGAGATGGCTCTCTTCCATTAGAATGTAAACTCCTGTCTTACTTTTCAGTTTGTATCCCCACAGTGCTTTGCACACAGTAGGCAATTTAATTTTTTTATTCATCCATTCATCCATAGCCATGAAAGTGCTTTAAAACCCTAAAGGCTGTGTAAATGCGTTTTTTAAAAAAACTTTTCATTTTATTTTTTTATTTCTAATTTATGGAATAAGAAGCATTTCTATAACAGTATAATAAAAAAAGATGATCGCACGTGAAACTGCAGATCTATGTACAACTTGCTATTCCTTTTAAATATATAATAAAGTTATCATGTAAATGTCTTTTTTCCTTCCCCCCATTGCTACCATTAGCCATAAATATGTGTGTGTGTGTGTGTGTGTGTGTGTGTGTGTAAAATCATTCTATACATACATCTCTTTATTCTTACAATGATTCTGTCATTAATGACAAATATTAATGACAATGGGCTCCTTGCCTTATTGAAAGGACGGTGAAAGGAGGCTGATTAAGATTTGTGGAAATTTTCAAAAGCACTGAATGCATTCACTCAATGCATTTGCATGGGAACTACTACATATTAGCAAAAAGTGCACTGACTGGAGATTCAGATGAAATACTGCTCTAGGAAGCCAAATTCCATTGTTGCTTGTCACACATAAAATGAGCCCGGCTCCCACTCTTGCCCCCAAGTCACACGGCAAAATAAGCCTTTCTGAAATTTGACAGCTAAAAAAGGGAGCTAAATCTGCTTAATGGGGCCTATAAGGCACGTTCTTAACTGGTTATGCTCAGGAGCCATTTTGACAGAATAAGTACACCAAGTCAATTTATCTCCACCAGAAGACACGTCCCTGGAGAGAGGGGGTGGGAGCACAGCCAGCCAATGGACCAACGTTTAGGTCTAGATCAGGGGTGGAGAACTTGTAGCCTCGAGGCTACATGTGGCCCTCTAAGTCCTCAAGGGCAGCCCTTTGATTGAATCCAAACTTCACAGACAAGATCCCCTTAATAAAATAATAGGCTATAGGTTCCCCACCCCTGGTCTAGATACAAATCAAGGTAACATGAACATGAAAAGCAAAAAACAAATTAAAACAAAAGGGCAGCAATATGGATCCTGATCTTGGAGGTAGGATTATAAGGGAGAAGTGGGAAGAAGCCAGCAGAAAACCACTTTAGTGGCTGACTAGAGAATGGACTGGAGTAGGGAGAGACTTGAGGCATGCAGACCCACCAACATTTGTAAAATGAGCCCAATAATATTTGCTAGTCACCCAGCCAATATCTTTGGAGGATTTCTAAAAAGATTAAGAGCCAATTGTGTGTACATATACCAGCAATTTGGATCTTTTTAAGCACCAATTGTAAATTACTCCTCTCCCCCACCCCGCCATTCTCCTTCCTGGCCAGCTACCTCCTGAAGTCAGGGCCCTGACACCTGGTTCCATACCAAAAGGCAGTGCCCAAGGTCACTGTCCAGACTTCTTATGGGAGGATCAACTCTACATACGACTTTTAACATCTAATCTATTATAATGAAGGGAGGCTGAGACCTTAAAAAAACAATTATTTATATTTGGTGTTAGATTACAATAAAAAAAAATACACCTACTGGGACACACATGCATATTGGATATTCAAATACAATTCATCTGAGCCCTGTCCCTCCTAGCTCAGCTAAATGGTCAGCAGCCCAGGAGCCATCTGGGCAGGGGAAAAGACTGCAGATACTTCACAAAATGATGGATACATGCATATAACACAATTAACACACAGCAGGGTGGCCCATTTAAGGCAGACCCTACAGAAACTCATGGGAAGCGGTTGTTTTCAAAGAGCCCTCACTATGTGCCTATTTATCACCATCCATCCTTAATATCTGAAAACCTGCCAGACTTATTTCCCAGGGGTGCCAAGGTGACCAAAGAGTCTAATACAAAGCTCTCACAACTTTTCTCACTCAGTATTGATTTCCTGAATCATTTGCCAGGTTTATTTGACATTTAATTTGCTGTCAAATGCCTGCCATTTGTCAAGTCAAGGCAAACTGCTGACCTTTCACCCCCATCTGTTACCATCACCAGACAAGGCACTACAATACTTACCTTCAACACCAGCTGCCTTTAAAAAAAAAATCACATGTAGTTTATAAATGGATTTTTAGAATGGGGGCTAACAAAGGAAAATACAAATAACAAGCGTATGGCATAGGAAACAGTAACTTGTCATCACTGGGCCAGGGACCTTGCACCATAAGTTGAACTATTCATTGCAAATCCAAATTTCATAGCGCCTTACCATCCTAACATTTTTTAGAATTTGGTAGAAATCTGATCTATTCCAGACCGCATCCTTGGGTTCCACTCATTCATTCTTTAAAAGATCTTACTGAATACCTGCTATGTACAAGGTACTGTGTAACTTAAGTTCCCCCAAAGAGAGGACCCCATCATTAGGTAGTCATTTTGAATCAGGGCCCACAGGGAGAATATTGGAGCAAATCTATATAGTAGTGATTTTCAAGAACTAATACAGGAGAAGAATGGTCTTGAATGGATCATTTATTAGTTTGCCTGCCTTGAATGCTCACAGTTCTAATTTATCAGACCACAGGCTCTGTGATCCTACTTTCTAGGATGCCAAATGAGAAAATACAGTAAGTCGTTATAAAATAAGAGCTGTGGAAGAGTCAAAAGACACTAAGGTCAGGAGACTCACAGGCGCCAAGTTCTTTGACTCCTTCCTAAGCCCATGTTATAAACTACCACAGGTAATGCAATTTCAGACTAGGCCATTTACTGCAAATGCAGATTGAAAACGATACCGTGTTTGGTTGGAACATTGGCTCAATTGGGATTGCATTTTCAGCACTCTACAATGATAAGAAATGTAAAATAGTTCTAGTGGTTGACAGGAGGACATCTGAATTTATGCTAGATAGATGGCATCTCACTCCCAGAGACAAAGCTTTTATCTCTACCGATTTCTACTTCACAGCTATCTGTGGGCCCCTGGATATTACACTGATTGGAGCTCATGATTCAGTCAGTGCTTAGACTGCCCAGTATCCTGGGCTCTTCCCAGGTCAGCTTGACCTACTCCCAATTCAAATTAATCTCAGTTCTCAAGTCTTCCAGTGGCTGAGAACAAATCAGGGTATAGCAAGTATAGAAACCGAGGTCCTTTTTTCCTTTCTGATTCACTGCCCTCAAACAAGTAGCTTTGTCCCCTTCTTTCTCTCCTCACCAAGGTAACATTTCCTTGAAAATCAGGGTTCTCTAATCTTCTTTGTCTAAGAGCTCTCCCTAGCACAAATGAATTTGGGGAACACCTTTTCAATTCTTAACCTGTTTTCCGTGGTTGCCAAGGCCCACAGTCAGTCTTTACCTACGTGACCAAATTTATTCTTCTATTCTTCAGACAAATGATTACCAGAAAAAAACTATATTTATTTAGCAATTTCCTTTATCATATATACTTCCTGTCTTCCCCTCAAAATTTTATAGAGAAACATTCAATTTTTCTTCCTTCCAGATGATTTTCCTGCAGTGGGGTACTTTTGGTTGTCAGCAAGACAGGAAACCCTGAAGGCATACTAAAGAAAATGAAGGGTTGGTAGAGGTGTTAACAATGGTCCACTGCTCTGACAAGTCTTCACACTCAGCCAGAAGAGAAATTAATCTCTAGGCTAGAGTGGCCTCAGTTTACCAGAACAGGAGAGCAGCTAGAGGAAATTTGCCTGAAAAATTCTACATCTTAAAAGCCTCTGACATCATCCTCCATTCTCCCATTCCTCCTCTGCCCTAATATCAGAGGAAGACGTGGCCCTTCTTACCAAGGCCAATACCTCTTGTTGTGTCCCTTGATTCAACCCATGCAAGCATTTTCCATCTCTAATTTTCAATTCTCCCCATCTACTGACTCCTTCTCTATTCCCTAAGAATATGTTCAAGTCTCCCCCATCCTTAAAAACAACTCACTAGACCCTCTCATCTCTACAAGCTATTGGCCTATACCTCTCCTCCTTTAACAGACAAACTCCTAGAAAAAAAACAAAAGACTGCCTACATTCATTGCCTTCGTGTCTCCTGTTACTAACTTTTCAGCCACTTGCAATCAGGCTTCCAACATCATCCCCCAACTGATACTGAGCTCTCTAAAGCTATTAAGGGTCTCTTAACTACCAAATTCAAACACTTTTCAGCAGTTCACATCCTTCTGGACCCCTCTGCATCATTTGTTACCCTTAACCATTCTCTCCTCCTGGACACTTTCTCCTCTCTGGGTTTTCATGACACTACAGCTCTCTTCGCTTTCCTTCTCCTACCAATCTGACTAGTCTTCCTCTGACTCCTTTGCTGGTTTTGCTCCCTTTAGCTTGTGAGCTTTTTGAAGGCAGGAGCTATCTTTTGTCTCTCTCTATCTCACACACTTTCACATATATGTATATCTGTGTATATGTATATACACATATATACGTGGGTGCATGTGTGTATGTGTGTGTATCCCCAGTGATTGGCACAGTGCTTGGCACAAAGCAGATGCTTAAATAATGCTTAATGACTGACCAGCTCATCTTATTCACCCCATCCCACTCCCTGTATTTACATACATATATACACACACAAACACATACACAGATAGATGTAGATGTATAGATAACTAGATGACCTGTGTGCTTGCTTCTGTGATTCTTTCCTTAAGTACTTAGCACAGTGGGACACAGTAGGCACTAAATAATTAGGAACGTGTCTCCATCACTAGAAATGTTCAATCAGAGGCTGGATAAACCACCTGTTAGGAATACTATCTAAGGGGATGCCTGCATTAGGTGAGAGCTTAGATTAGATAAGATGCAGACTAACCTCTTAGGTTCGATAGTTTTAAGAAAATATCTCCAAAAAAGTGACTTAGAAACATGTTAGCATAGTGATAACCACAAGGTAGCTCATGTAATTCACTGCAAAAGAGAACTTTCCCTTTTAATTATTAATTTACATAAGTTTCAATGTTATTTTTAAAATATAAATTATATATATACACACACACATATACACATATATGTGTATATATTGTTTAGTTGTTGAAGGACAACATGTACTATCAGTCAGTCAACAAGCATTTATTAAATGTCTATTACACACGAGGTATTGGCACTAGGGGCTGAGGATCAAAGCAAAAAATAAAACCATAATAAGTTGTGGTTAGAGGACATAGTGTTTTGGTTATGCTAGTTTAAAGTTAATTCTCAATTTAAAAAAAAAGAGTATCACTTATACCTTTGTAGTTAAGAACTAGAGAAAAGGAGGGGCAGAGAGGCAGGAGAGAGGGTATAGGAAAGAAAGGAAAGGGGGGAGGGGAGAGAGAGAGGGGACAGAGGGAAGAAGGGAGGGAGGGAGAGAGAGAGCTGGTTGACTGCCCAATCAAGGATCTGTCACGTGAATGCACCTAAGGGGGGCTGCTATGGGTCCCAGAATCACGGATTCAAAGCTAAAAGGCACCTCAGAGGTCAGACAGTCTAATATCCTCAGGAAACTGAAGAAACTGTCATCTAGAGAAGGTCAGTGACTTGCTCAATATCACTCAAGCTGGAAACAGAGGAGGAGGATGTGAAAGCGAGCCCTCTGGCTCTAAAAACAGATCTCCCTCTACATCACAGCTGGGTGCGTGGTCGGGTTCTCACCTTTGCAGGTTCAGCCTCTCAACTCTGTTAGCTCCCCCAGGGTGGTTAAGACCTAATGAACAAATTCATCCTGACCAAATTCATAAGGTGACACGTTTTTCTATGTAACCCTCACAGAACCTAGTATATATCACCTTGTACACAGCAGGTGCTCAATAGTTGCTGGTCGATTGTTTTTGAAAAAGGCCAACCACACGTACACATATGCGACGTATGTACGTGTATATGTGCCCATGTGACTTTTTAGAAGGGTACCAATTTACTAATTTACATTGAGAAATGTAACTATAAAACCAACTAGAATATTTGCATCAGCACATTTTCTTCCCGATAGCAAAGTCTCTCTGAGAAACCAAATCAGCATCAGAAGGTAACTTGGTGAATATAGTCAGATCAAAAGAAATCAGATAACCTTGGGGGACATTTTTCATCAAACTCTGACAGCCCAAGATACTCTTCTCCAGTTGAGGGATATATTTGACAAGCCAATGTGAATCTCATGTCTGCCTGACAAGGCACTCCCTCCTCCCTGAAGGGACATGATGAACACTAGTAAATTCTAACTCCCAGAATCTTCTTTTTCTAGACTTTCATGCAGACTTCATTTTTATTAGGTGGTATATCAGTTATGTTTTAATTGATCTCATTCCCACTTAGCAGACACTATCACATTTTTATTATTTTGATCAGGGGTGGGGAACCTTTGGCCTCGAGGCCACATGTGGCCCTCTAGGTCCTCTAGTCCCTCTAGATCCTCATTGACTGAATCCACACTTCATAGAACAAATCCTCTTAATAAAAGGATTTATTCCGTAAAACTTGGACTCAGAGGGCTGCACCCAAGGACCTAAAAGGCCACATGTGACCTGGAGCCCTCAAGTTCCCCATCCCTAGTCTTGATCAATCTGTAGTTCGATGTTTTCCTTTTACCAAGTTGGTCACTTCCCTTAGAACTGGAAGAGACCTTAACGGCACATAAGGAACCACCTATGTCTCATCAGCAACATTTTTTACATCATGTTCCCAAACTCTGAGAGTACACACTGGTTGGGGCTTGAATTGTCCCTTCTTTTGCCTATACCCTTCCCTTCAGTGTCCTAATGTATTTTCACTCTCAGAAGCCTCCTCAGGGGTTCCCGAGGCACAAAGCATCTAGGTCTATCTCTCTTTCGTTACCATGACAGCTTTAGAACTGACAAACACTTTAGAAACCATCTAATCCAACTTCCTCATATTACAAGTAAGACAGTTGAGGCCCAAAGAAAAAATATCACTTAACCCCAATTGCCCTGCCAAAAACAAAAAAGAAAGAAAATAATCTATAGGATCATAGATTTAAAGCCAGAAGAGACCTTAGAGGTCAGAGTCTAACCACATTATTTTAGAGGTGAGGAAACTGAGACAGAGAGGTGGAATGAGCTGACCAGGATAACATAAGTAGTAAATGACAGAGCTGGGACTCCACACCCAATCCAGGGCTCACTCTCTCTCCCCATACAACCATATATAAATATGTATATAAATAATGTATATACACACACACACCCATACATACATACACATGTGTGTGGGTATATGTGTGGGTGTTTGTATATGTGTGTACATATATATAAACCATAATATATACATACTAAATATATATGTAAACTGTAATATATATACTTCTATTTGTTCTTTCTCTGAGGGTGGGTAGCATCTTCCTTCATAGGTCCTTTGTAGTTGATTTGAGTAAAAATACTCAAAATGATTTAGTCATTCAAAGTTGTTCATTGCTGATACTGTGTACAACGTTCTCTTGGTTCTGCTTATTTCATTCTTCATTATTTCATTCAAGTCTTTCCATGTTTTTCTAGAGTCAACAAGTTCATCATTTCTCATAGCACAGCAGTATTCCATCATCTCAGGATGACCTTAAAGAGGCTTAGGGTCCAGGAGTATTACCCTGCCCTCGACACCATGTAGACCAGGGCATATTGTATGTAGTTCTGAATACTGCATTTTAGAGAGATCATTGATTAATCAGAAGGAGTCCAGATTGTGGTAACTAGGATGGGAAAGGCCTTAAAAATAATGCCATATAAGAATAAGTTGAAGGGACCAGGTATGTTTGGTTAGAAAGAGAAGGCTCAGTAGAACCATGATTGCCGTACTATTGAAGGCCTATGTTGTGAAAAAAGGACTCTCCTTGTTCTGCTTGGTTCCAAAGAGACCAAGGAGAATGGGTTCAAGTTAAAGAGAGGCAAAATTTCATCTTAATAGAAGGAAAAGCTTCCTAATGACTGGAGCTATCCAAAAATTAAATAGGGGGAGTGGGTTCTCTATCACAAGGAGTCTCCAAGCAGAAGTGGAAGACTTTGCTGAATCCTAATGACTCAGGTGATTCTCGAAGTGGGAAGGCTGGTTCATAGATGAGTTTGACTACATGACCTTTGAGCTGCCTTCCAACTCTGATATTCTGTAAGTCTCTGAATGCCCTAGAATATTTTTATAGTGGGTATTAACAAATCATCAAGATGAAACTGAAGAGTTTCCCTATGAGCTAATCATCAATACAGTTGGAGATTAATCTGGATACCTGTCCATTTTTTCAGGCACTTGTGAAATGAATTATTAGATGATCTCAATGGTCTCATAGTTAAAAAAATGCTCTGGTTACAACTTTAAATGTGAAAGCAAGTAAAGCAGAATGACTGAAACATTATCTTAAGTGTGTGCTATTTATGCATGGGATAAATTTCACACAATGAAAATTGCAATTTCTACATTTTTAAATGTGTCATTATTTGTATTTTGGTTCTTGCATGTGTGCTGAACTTCAGCAGAGCAAGCTGAGTACTTATATGAATCCTCAGTGAAAAGAGTCCCTCTTGGCTGTTATTTTTGGCAATCGCTGAAAAATTGAGGGTGACACCATTTATGTAACACGACATAAAGAAGCCAACATAAATATAGTGATCCCTCAGCTGCCACATCCAAAACAAATTTAGATTTGTAAGAGCCTAATGTTTTCAGACCATGTCTATTTGATTTGTTCTGCTTGGTACCCAGTACAACTTTTTTCCATATGTTAATGCTCAAAAGAAATATCATAGAGGGCTAGTAATGGTCTAATATCTAAGAATATTAGACATTAGGAATGTGCCAACCAAAGCACAGGTTCCTTACTTGGTAAAGATAGAGTATTTCCAAAAGCTGTGCTTACTGCTATGGTATGGTTTCAAAAGCACCAGACTTGGACTCAGAGAGTCTGGGTTCAAATACAGCCCCGCTGCTTACTGTCAACATCACCTTGGGCAAATAAGTAACTTGACCACATTGGACTCAGTTTCCTCACCTATAAAATGATTTAGATAGATGGCCTTTAAGATCCTGTCTGGTTCTACGATACAGTCAAGTGTGTCCTATCTCAGCTACTTTCTTTTCCAAGAAAATGAAATTCAGTATGAGAACAAGAATGAAGGACAGGATATGCAGACATCGCAAAGCCTAGTTTGGGAGAACAATCCAAGAGATTTTGGTCAGGAAGGACGAGATTAATTTCCAGCTCCTGGGCATAAGATGACTTCCTACTCTGCATGACTGAATTAGCATAAAAATCTATTTTCTAGCTCTACATAAAACTAGAATTTCTATACATATGCACATTTATCTCGGTTGGATGAAATATATATATGTGTATGTACATATATATATATGTACACACACACATGTATATAAAACCTCTTTTTTATTATAGGGATATAGTTTAGTGTCAGCATGGAGATAGTTTATAAATTTAAAGAGACATCCAGGTAAGCCCAATAGATAAAGGACCATTATCCATAATTCTATTGAGAATTCCTCTCCCCAAGTTCCTGGAAACAAATGATCAGAACTGGGATGACCTGACTCTACTTTGGAAAAAGCAACCCTTAATGCCTTCCCAGCTCTTCTAGAGAAGAGAATGACCTACTACAAGGATGTTCTGAAGTCACTGGGAAGGTGAGACAGGAACTCATACAACATTTTCACAACTTTAGCATCTGATATACCAAAAACAAGAGGTCAGAATTAAGGAGTGTTTCTGATTCCATACAGCTCTATTTCAGCCCTTGAGATTTTAAGGCCAAAAAATATTTTTAGATATGCATGTGCTTTTCCTTCAAATTTATGTTTCAAAAAATTCCTTTAACTTTCAATTTAAATGCCACTGTCAAGCCATACATTTGTTCCATTGCAGAAAATGTAATTCTTTTCACTGTATAATTTTCCATTGGATTTTAAATACTCAATGCACCATAATTAGGTCCATTAGGAAAGTTATTCCTTTTAACATGCTAATTTATATTTATAGTTAGAATGCCTATTGCACTAGGGTGCATTAAATGGAACATAAGCATTTCCATGGTTTGGCACGTGAAGGAAGAATTATTTTTAATGAGTCTTTTCATTTAATGGGTCATTATTTTAAGTGGACTACATTGTATACTGCTCTGAACACTCCCTAGTTTGTATCTAAATTGTCCAGTTGAGAGAAAAGCTTCTTCATCCAGAGATGAAAGAAGAAAACTAAAAAATGCCCAGCAGGGTTCCTGAGGAACCATGGGAATGATCAATCTTGGCTCGCACCTAAACTTGCTAGGTTTTCAGTCCATGAATGCATTTTTTTTCCATTATGTTAAAAATCTAATGCAGTGCGGTATCATGTATAGGAAACTACCCCAGAAGCATGGGGCTTCTGGAAGAAGACCTCCCTCTGACACTACTGGCTTTTTGATATCCCACTGGCACCCCTGGCTCCCAGGAAAATCACTTCTCTCAGTACCCTAGGGCAGGGCTAACAAAACCACTCTAGCCTGCTACCTGTTCTGTCTGACCCTCTAAGAATGGTTTTTACATTCTAACATAAAAGTTTTATTGTATTTAAAAATGTAAAAACTATTCTTAGCTCTTGGGTCATACCAAAGCTGGCAGCAGCTAGATTTGGCTCTCTAGCCTCATTTTAGGGCCTAGAATCCAGGTGACTCATTAAGGGTAGAAGCTGCAGACAAGGTACTGACCCACGTTGGTAGAGAATTTTCTTACCCAGGAGTTCACCTACACCAATGAAATTGCACGTCTATCTCTAGAATTAAAAAAAAAACCTGTTGTTCAGTTATGTCCAACTCTTCCTGACCCCTACTTGGGGTTTTCTTGGTAAAGATATTGGAATGGTTTGCCATTTCCTTCTCCAGTTCATTATACAGATGAGGAAACTGAGGCAAACAGGGTTAAATGACTTGCCCAGGGTCACACAAGTAATATGTGTCTCAGGGCAGATTTGAACTTAGGAAGATGAGTCTATCTGACTCCAGGGCCAGTGCGCTAGTTAGCCACTGTGCCACTTTGCTGCCCAAAATAATTAGTTGGTTAATTAACCTTCCTATGGAATCCATTAGACAGATGCTACAATGCACACAGGAAACCAGGGCCTTCACCTCACCTGTTTTCCATAAGCTCCACATTATAAACTCTGAAGTGCTAATTTACACATGTAAAACCATTCTGCAAAGCTGGATTTGCTCCATCACCTTACGCCCCACCTTCTTTTTGCAGAAGAGGAATCTGGTTTTGTTTGTGCTACTTCTTGTCTCAGACCTTTCCAACAATATGTTTTACTACAATAGTTTGCAGACATACTTATCTGTAGTGGTGTAGTAACCAACAAACACACATTGACCTTCTAAATGAACTCTGTAAAGCTTTGGCTAGCCTGTGTGTCTTGCTCTGCTTCTGACCTCTCATTTGCCAAATGTAGGTACCCTTGGCTTTTCTAGACAGTCTGTCTGAAAACCTCACAAGTTATTCCTATTTTAAATTTCTAATGAGCTTTGGCTTCAAGGCTGGCCCTGGCACCCAGCCAGCCTCTCGTTCTGAAGCCACTGCCGCCTCAGGCTTGTCTTTCCTTCATAGCCCCAGAAAGAAACATGAGGATGCCACACGCAGGGCAGCCCTAATCGGATCTCCTCACCAGGAGGATTCGCTCTCACACATTACAACCAAAGCTTGTCTGGTTACAGAATGAAATGGCTGTGGGCTGAGGGCTGCCCAAGCCAGGTAGAGAAATGCCTGCTGATTGTTACAGAAGAGAGGGCACGGGACCTGGAATTAGGAAAACCTAGATTCAAATATGGCCTCTGAAGCTTATTAGTCCTTTTAATCTGCTTGCCTCAATTTCCTCATCTGTAAAATGGGGATAAAATAGTACCCACTTTGCAGGGTTGTCTTAAGGATCAGGTGCTCTTTTTAATTTTTATTTTTAAATAAATTTATTATTTACTTTTTTTTTTTAGCATTTTTTAAAAAAAATTTTGAGTTCTCAATTCTCTTCCTATCTCCTGTCTCTCCCATGCCCCCTGCATTGAGAAGGCAAAGCAATGTGCTATCAATTATATATGTGATGTCATGTAAAATACATTTCCATATTAGTCACGTTGCAAAAAAACGGCAAGAAAAATAAAGACAGTGAAAAAATTACGCTTCAATCTCTACTCAGTCTTCATTAATGCTCTCTCTGGAGGTGGATAGTATTTTGCATCATTAAGTCCTTTGGAATTGTCTTTAATCATTGTAGTGATCACAGCAGCTGTCTTTCACAACTTATCTTTCTTACAATATTACTGTTACTGTGTACAATATTTTCTTCACTTCACTTTGCATCAGTTCATGTAAGTCTTCTGAGGTTTTTCTGAAGTCTGCCTGCTCAACGTTTCTTATAGCACAATAGTATTCCATCACAATCATATGCTACAACTTGTTCAGCCACTCCCCTGCTTTCATTATCTTCCCAGCCCTGTTCATATCTTCCTCTGGACTTCAAAACCGTGCTCCCATGCTGGGAATCTTCATTCCTCCTCATCCCATTACAATCCCCTTTTCAGGTCCCTTTCTGTGCTGTCCTCCATTAGAGTGTAAGCTCTTTGAGGCCAGGGACTTTTTTCTTTTTGTATATATTTCTACTACTTGTGCTTAGCATGGTGTCTTGCACAGAAAGCATTTAATAAATGCGTCCTTCCTTCCTTTTCCTCCCTCCCTTCCTTCCTTCCTGCCTTCAAAAACCAATTCTCCTAATGGTGGCCCAGTGCTCTTTCTGCTGAATCTTGTCCAGTCTCAACCCTTCCCCGTTATGCCACCCGGCCCACTCTAATAACAGTGAACCAAAAGACACACGGTGATGCCAAGACTTCTCTTCCGCTAACTGAGAAATAGCATCTACCGACAGTCTCCTATCTTTTAGGAACAGGATAATTTCTTTCAGACTTTGGGCTGAAAGAAAGTAAACTAAATAAAGTCTGAACTAGACCGTATTAATAAGTAAATAAAGTAAGCCTGAACTAGAACATATTAATAGCTGTACATAGGAATAAGATGACAAAATTCCATTGCTTCCAAAGGGTATTAATATGAACAGATACACAATATGCTCTAGTTTTAGTCTTTCAATGATCCTAAGATGTTCTAAATGCAAACAACCGGCCAGTATATAGTATATGGCATAAGATACACACACATCATGTTACCTAGCAGAAGGACCCAGTCAGAAAGGGAATGAGAAAGGGAACCACTCCAGGGAAAATTTGCACCCAGACGTTACCTTAAAAGTAAGGGCTTCCAACAATGGTACTCTAAAATTACTCCAAACAACAACACAAAAAGTCCTTACAGGAGAAAAGCCTAAAAATGAGTAATGTTCAATGAACAGATGGAAGGTTTTCCCCACCCTAAGTGCTTCTAAATAAAGCTAAGTTTCCTGTGGTCAGAATATCAGGAGCTTGAGATATTTCTCCCTCTCTTTCAAAATAAAAAGCACATATTTATATCCAAAGAAAGTTGTTCTTCCTTCTTGGTTATCCTGTGCTTAATTGCTGTATTCATTCATTGATCAGCCTGTCAGGACTTGAAATGGTTCATGCCAAGGGTGCTGGCCTATAGCAGAGAGGTTCCATGACAGCATTGCCCGGAAAGCATTTTTTCCCCCAACTGAGGATCAGCTCCTTTGGGGACCATAACAGGAGATGCAATTAGCCTGACAAGTCCAGCGACTCACAGTGAGAGAAGCCTGAGGCCACATCAATGATTCTAACCCCAAAGCTGATGAAAGTTGGGCAGAATTCCACGCAACAGCTACTTCTGTGAACCACGAACTCCATTTTAGATTTCATAGGATCATAGAGGAGAGCTAGGTGGCACAGTGGATAGAGTTCTGGGCCTGGAGTCAGGAAGACTCCAGTTCTTACTAGCTGTGTGACCCTGGGCAAGTCACTTTACCCTGTTTGCCTTGGTTTCCTTATCTATAAAATGAGCTGGAAAGGGAAATAGCAAACCACCCTGGTATCTTTGCCTAGAAAACCCCAAATGGGCTCATAAAGAGTCAGACAAGACTGACTAAGCAAGAAGACAAAAAGATAATTTCTTAGATCATAAGGACTTAGAGTGAGAAGGAACCTTCAATATCATCAAAAGTCCTGGTGTCTGTGGACTTGGTTTTTAAAAAACACATTTTGAAGACTATATTTTATTATAATTAGTTTCCTTTAAAGTAATCTTCTGTATTTTATTTTATGCATTTAAAAACATTATTCAGAGAAGGGGGTCCACAGGTTTCATCAGACTGCTGGGAGGGCGGTGTTTAATGACATAGGAAAAGCTAAGTACCCCTGATCTAATCCAACATCTTTTATAGATGATGCCCAGAGAGGTTAAACTCTTATCTCATGGTCACTGATCTTGAACTGGAAGGGATCTCAAAGGTCATTTAGTCAAACCCCATCATTTTCACATGAAACTGAGGCCTAAGGAAGGTCAAACAATTTGTCTAAGATCACACAATATAGAAAGTACCAGAGGCAGAATTTAAAGCCAGACCCTCACACTTAAAACCTAGTATTCTTTCCTCTATCTATACTATGTGGCAGAGTGAGATTCAGAGCCAGAGTCTCCTAACTCCATCTCCAGTGCTTTTTCCTCAACACGCATCACCTTCCCTCAAAAATTCTTACGGCCAGTGATTCTGTAACGGGGAACCCGTCTAATCTCCTCCAAAAATACAGGTCTCAGGAAATGTTTCATATAGCCTGTGGACATAATAATACTATAATTCAATTGGGTTGTAATTCTTGGTGAAACTGCTTAGAAATGGTGACTCAAAGGTCTCTTCTTTCCTTGATGCGTGTGACTGCACAACCTCCTCAGTGCCAATGGGCATAGAATTGCACACAAAAAAATCAGAAGGGAGATTTGGTGAGCGGTCTTGATCGATTTCTGAAACCTCTCCAGGATGGCGTAGGAATCATAAAGAGTTAATCTTATTACATGGTTTAGGCAACTGATGGCTTAAAAATATGTTTGCTTTTGAAGTAAGCCACTGCCTCATTCTCTGTCCCTGTAAAAAAAAAAAAAGCTGCCTAAAAGAAACAGTAAACACTCAGATTCAAGCTTATTTCATAGTGATGATTGGAGTGGGGTGGGGAGATGCGGGGGACAGAACAAATTTTGGTCCATGAGGAATAAGCTGTGTTTTCGCTCACAGTTTTTATATTTCTAATTAAACATGGCATTTCTACCTTTTTCCTAGAAGGAATTTCTTTAGGCTTACTCAAAATATTGGAAGTATGGTTTTAAAATTAGAGCTATTAACCTTTCTTAGTACATACATCATCGTGGATTGACGTGGAGCAATGGAGATCTGCCTCTGACGTTAACTATTGGGTACCTAAGGAGTACCGTGGATAGAGCACTGGGCCTGGAGTTTGAAAGACTCAGCTTCCTCAGTTCAAATCTGACCTCAGACACTTGCTAGCTGTGTGACCCTGGGCAAGTCACTTAACTCTGTTTGCCTCAGTTTCCTCATCTGAAAAAATGAGCTGGAGAAGGAAATGGCAAACCACTCCAGTATCTTTGCCAAGAAAACCCCAAATGGGGTCATGAAGAGTCTGACACAACTGAACAACCGCAACCCAAACTTCAAGATGAACCTCCTGCTCCTAGGGGAGAGTTCTTAGTACTTGGAAGTTACATTCCATTCTACATTTTAAGTAGTCAAAGAAGTCTCTGAAGGGATCTGACTAGAAAAGGGGAAAAAGAGACCGAAAGAGACAGTCACAGAGGGAGGCAGGTGGCAAGGCATGGGGGAAGGGAAGAGAAATCACGGCTCCCAAATCTTGGCAGGTTTTCAAAACCAGCTATCTAAATTGTTCCCGCACGTACATTTCAGGAATGACACGAACATGTGGTTAAAAACCAGCCATATGGTTTTAGCCAGTCTCTAATAAATTAACACATTTCAAAGACAAGTATGGGTTTTTGAAATCAAAATCAACAAATATTTATTGAACACATAAAGAACCCCATGTTGCAGAAGTGGATGAATAGCCACACTTCTATAACACTTTCCAGTTTTCAAAGCATTTTCATCACAGGCCTCTGACCCCTCAGGCAGTGAGAGAATTTATTATCCCACTTTCGCAGATTAGGAAACTGAGCCTCAGAGAAGATAAGTGACTTATGGTCATGGTTAGATGGAGCTAATAAAGGTAAGGGGTGAGATTTTGCCCTGTGTTTCCTAACTCTGGGTCCAACCCTTTCCCCACTCCTCACACTGACCATTAAGCAGCCCCTTTGGGAAGGCTGGCCTTTACAATATCTCATTAAATTCCTTGTTGTTCAACCTTCTTCTCAAAGAAGACCAAAGACATCGCAAGAAGGATGCCTTGATTTGTAAGTGAATTGGCTTTAAGTGAAGCAGAGACCCACAAAGTCCTCAGTCTCACTATCTCTTCCAGTCATCAAAGTCCAGTGGCAGGACAAAAGTCAAGACCACTGGCGGTGGCCTTGACGCAGCAGAGGACCTTGGCCTTTCTGAATTAAGGTCTGCAATAAAGCTGACTTCAAATAAAGGACATTATCTATACATCTAGCACAAGGCTTTGTATATGGTAGGCAGTTGGAAGTGAATGAATGAATAGTTACAGGATTTGGAGATAGGGAGGAGCAGAAAGAACTTGGCTTTCTATTAGCACACACAAGTGAATAAACCTGACTAGCCTCATACCAGTGCCTTTTCAATGCCATAAACCGGGACATAATAAATGAGCCAGTTATCCAGTTCTACTTTTTAAAAATAAGAGAAAGAACCCCTGTGCACCCTCCTCCAGGAACGAACTTTCCTCCTGCATTTTCCAGGTGGGCTAGGAGGCTTGGTTCTGCCCCTGGGCAGGCAGAGGGGTATTAGTCTTTATACTCATTTATACTACTAATAATATATGCTAATGTACTAATTTATACTACTAATAATATATACTAATATACTAATTTATACTAAAAATAATATACTAATTCCAGATCAGAGTCAGAGGAACCAGAGTCAAGTTTGGGTTCCGGCACTCCTTCGCTGGGTTTAGGCAAGCCTCTCAACTTCAGTCTCCTAAAAATCATGAGGTTATTGTGAGCAGCATCGGATGAACTAACGCCTGTGAGAAGGCTTTGTGCATTATAAGTATTTAGACATAAGATATTTTTATGGCTTCAGTTACTGACCTTCATTGGAACCAGTGACTTAGTTCTCCCAGAGCCCCAGGAGGAAAGGGAAGGGCAGGAAGCAGCAGGAAAGAAGCAGTAATGTGAAGAATGAATCTCAATTAAACCCATTTACAGACACGGGAGTGGTCTTGGCTCTTGTGCCTGGGGAAGGTGGGAATAATCCTTGTTTTATGCTGAGAGCTACATGCAACAAGCCTCCCTTCAGATTCAATTCTGAGCTATGCTTCAGCATCCCAGTAGATAAAGCTAGACTTTTACCCAGTCTTCTTTACAGAAGTTATTGAGAAGATATAATCAGGGAAGATACAATCAGGCAGCTAGGTGGTACAGTAGATAGAGCCCTGGAGTCAGGAAGACTCACCTCTCCGAGTTCAAATCTGGCCTCAGACACTTGTGTGACCCTGGGCAAGTCACTTAACCCTGTTTGCCTCAGTTTTCTCATCTGTAAAGTGAGCTGGGGAAGGAAATGGCAAACCGCTCCAGCATCTTTGCCAAGAAAACTCCAAATGGGGTCACAAAGAGTCGGACAGGACTGAAAAATGACTGAACAGCAAACGACAAAAATGAGCTGGAGAAGGAAACAGCAAATGACTCCAGTATCTCTGCCAAGACAACCCCAAATGGGATCACGAGAAACAGGACACAACTGAAACTCGTCGACCGCAACAATAATTAGGGTTGCCCAAATAGAGCCACTGAGGTGTGAAGAGGCAGGGTACACATCCCAGTTCTACCCTTCATGAACTGTGTAACGCTGGCTGAATCACATCCTTTCTCTGGGCGTCAGTGCCTTCAAACGTAAAATAAGGGTTCTGGACCACATGTTTGCTAAGGGCCCTTTTACAATCTTGGATTCTAGCTGTGTGACCCTGGGCAAGTGACTTCACTTCTCTGATTTCTTATCAGCCAAACAGAGAGGCTAAGGACCCTCAAACTACTTATCTTAGAGAGGGGTTTTCTGAGGATCAAATGGGAAACGTATATGGCATGTTTCATCAGCATTATAGTATAAACCATGAATGGCAACTATGAGTAGTGTGACATTGTGAATGTACAGTGACAGCTTCTTCAGTAGTGGTGTTCTATCCTGCAGGATCCCTCTAGAAGGATTCCTAACCTTTTTTTGTGCCGTGGCTCCCTTTGGTGGTCTGATGAGGTCTATAGACTCCTTCTCAGTTTCAAATATATAAAACAAAACACGCAAGATTACAAAGGAAACCATTTATATTGAATTATAGTTATCAAAATATATTTTTAAAAGTTTGCAGGCCTCAAATTTTAATCAATTTAATTTAATTAAATCGATAATTAAATAATCAAATATTTATGTATGTAATAACATATCTATTATTTATATAATAATACATCCATGTTATTTACACAATAATTAATAGATGAATACATTTTAATTTAAGTAATTAATTAATTAATTTAATAATTAATTTAATTTTTTTTTTAAGATTAGAGACCATAACCTGGGGAAACTTGCATGTGGGCTGAGTCCAAGAGAGGTACAGAAAGAATGGATGTTAACTTGTGACCTCTGGCCTAAAGCACAGCAACATCACCGTAATTAAGTGGGAATCAAATCCACTCAACAACTTACAATCAAAAACTGCAGGGAACTGTAGGGATTGTAGAATGTGGAGCAGGAAGGAGCGTTAGAGAGCAAAGGATCATCAATTTTAAATTAGAAAGGACACTAGAGGCTATTTAGTCCAACTGTCCCCATTTTATGAATAAAGAAACTGAGGCCTAATGAGGGGAAATGACTGGTCCAAGGTCATATGACTAATTAATGGCAACAGATCCACAACAAGCAATTCTGGAGCCCAGAACAAATGCTGTGAAAGCTACTCTTAATTAAACTTCTGAATTTTTAGGAGAAATCCACTTTGGGAATAAAGGCGGGGACAGACATCAGGATGCAAGGTCTTGCAGATGAAGACCCCTGGGGGATATGAGAAGGCTCTTGTGAACAGAGACCAGGTCAGGGAGGAGCCTAGCTGATGAATGGAAGCTAGGGAGAGGAAGCAGGCCATCTAGTTGCTTCCTATTTTAATAAACTGGAAAATATTCCTAAGAATAATGGAAACTATTAAGAAAAATAGGAATTCTTGCTAAACTCAATTATTTCTAAATAGGAAAGGAATATGAGTGCCATCAGTGACCTCTAAATTCTGGCATCCATGGTCAAAGCCCTAGTTGTCCTGCCTTAGTTTTATCTCTGATTGGCACAGCCAGGTGAAGAACTTGGGTCTTCTAATACCTAGTGTAATGTTCTTCTTGCTACCTGAATTACAATCACTGTGAAGAACTGGTTTAGAGCCAGAAGGCACCTCAGAGGTCATTTAGTCCAATCCCCTCATTTCACCAATGAGGTCCAAGAAGGACCCAAGCTCATACAGCCTGTAAGTATAAAAAGGTGAGATTCCAACCTAGACCTTCCTGACTCTAAATCCAGCATTCCAACCCCTGTACCGCATTGTTTAATGGATAGAAAAGGTTGGCCCCCAGGAAAACCTGAGTTCAACTCCTGCCTTTGATAAATACTAGCTGTGTGACTATAGGTAAATCATTTAACATCTCTGTGGCCCAGGCACCTCTCCAAGACTGTAAATTGATGATCTGCAAAGAGTTTCCACTTTGGGACATCAATGAAATCAGAGGTTGGATGCAAAAAGTAACATCTGCAAAGTGCTCTGTTAGGCAACGGGAGAAAGAAAAAGACAGTCAGAGAAGCTTTATCAGTATCCTGCGTGGCACTTAGCACAACGCCTTGCAGGGAAAGGAAGGACTCAAATTGTGTTGACGTGAATAAATGGATGAGCGAAATCCAGGACAACCAACATGCACTGCACACCTTACGTGGCTCCCAATACTGGTGGGAAGGAAGAGGGGGTGCTTAAAAAAAAGAATCCCACGAAAGAGAGGGAAGTATGAACCCGGCAGCCTGAATGACCCACCACGGCTGATGCAGAATGGTCTTAAGACCATTTGGCAATGCAATGGGATACCAGAAGCTGCATGGCACTAACTCACAGCCCTGTACAGTTCCTTGAGATGTTACAAGCAGCAGGGTAGTGCTTCTGACTTGTGGGACCCCCTCAGTAGCCTAGTGCCCATCACCTCAGTCCTGTCAGATTCCGTTCATGCGCCCAAGCCCAATGGATAATGACTTATTTCCGCTGGGATTCCAGACTGTTCTTGAGCCTTTCCAGAAGGGGTCCATTACTGAATGGACCTTGCTCCCTCAAGGGAGCTGTCCCACTGTCTAACTGGTTTTTCCCACCTTACATTATTCTATTTCAATTAAATTCTGGAGGAGTAAGAGGCTTCTTGTGACTCATTTGAATGTCATCATATTTTATTAGTCCCTTACAATCTTGTCCCAGGTTAGAGGTCCCTAGTGCTTTACACTTGTAATTATTGGTACCCATATTTTGGGAGGAGATGATTGCGACTTCTCTCCCGGGTTTCATTATTTGACCACAGAACTTGCAACAAACACAAGGTCACATAGACATTCATCCCCGGGTATATATATTTCAGCCTTTCTCTGCTTAAGCAATTATGAACCAGGCTTACCTCTACACAGTGCAATCTCTCAGCCTGTTCTCATCCTGTACTCAATTCCAAGACAATAATCACAGTGGCTTACGTAACTTTATTTACAGCTTTGTTTAAAAAGAATGCAGACTGAAAAACAGTCCTTGTGGGCTCCCAGAAAGCTAAATCCTAGTATTCCTCCTTATAAACACATACCTTTTCATCAATGACTGCTCATTCTTGAAGCCAGCCCTGTAGCTACAGCAGCTATTTCCCAAAAGGACTGAAAATAATCCTTTGTTCGCTCCCTAACCCACACAGCGACAAGGCATCTTCCCCCCTCCAGCTACCCATTTCTCATTGATGCACTAAGTGAGACTGTAAATAGAGGGAGGGGAGAAGGAAGAAGAGGGAGGGAAAGAAACAGATTTAAGTCTCCTCTTTGTTAAGTAATCCTACGGTGACTGGGTTCAGAATTGTTTGTTTTGTTTTGTTTTTTCTAAAAAAGTCCTCCCCCAAGGCCTCTTGATTCCAGGGAGATAGGAGACATTTATCTGGATGGTGTCACGTCTGACTATTTAAGTTCTCCCAACAGCAAACCACATGAATATAATTATCTTTCTGTTGACAGAGGTTACTTCATGCAAATATACTTCAGGTTCCATTCCTTTAAGACAATAAACAACTCAGTCTTGGTTCTCACACTCCACAGCCCTTACATATCTCTCCCTTTCCAAGTGCTGCTTTTTTCCTTCTGAGAATTTTACTAGGGTATGATGGGAAATTGATGTATAACTGCTTGGTCCCTGGAGGGTCCCTGAAACCTGGCCTGTGCCTCCACAAATGCTCTTTGCTTGATTTCTCCCACTCAAAGAGCCTTGTGTGACTCCCTCCAAAATCCATCAATGCCACCTTTTAATAGGCATTAAGAGGGGGCCAGAAGGCACTTCCTCCCTCAGGGCATACATAAGCCAAATCATAGCTAACAATACTGTTCGCCTCCAAATAAGACAACACTGTCAACTTAACACAGCTCACAGTGCTTTACATAAACAACCCAATTAGAAGGGCAGTAAAACATTAATCCCGTGTATCCCGATTTCTAACGCCATAACGCCCAGGGCAAGTGAGAACGAGCAGCTCCTCTCCTTCTGCTGTGTTTTCGAACCTTTTGGTAATGTTTTCAGATATGCAACCTCTAAAAAAGAAACAGACGGGTGGCCTAGCAGATAGAGAGTTGGACCTGGACACAGGAAAACCTTGGTTCAAAGTCCCCCTTTCATGCTTACGAACTGTTATACTGGGAAAATCATTTCAATTCTCTGCGCCTAGTTCCTCATCCCTAAAATGGGGATGATAATTCCTGTAACTCCCAGAGTTGCAAGCTTTTAAGTATCATGTAAAATGTTAATTGTTATTATATAGAAAATTTCCAAAGACCTATTGTAAATGGAAATTCTAATGAATATATTGTAGAATGCTAAAATATGAATTTGCTTACTAGTATTTATTTACTTTTAAAATCGGTTTTACTGATACGTGTGTGTATGCATGTATGTATGTATTTAAATGACCACAGTTTCTTACAATATTCTTCATCCTTCCCCTCCTAGAGAATCATCCTATATACGAAAAAGTTGTTTTGGGGTTTTTTTTAAAGATGGTGTTTATTTTCTTAAGGCCGCTAGATGGCGTAGTAGAGTGCTGCATTTCTAGTGAGGAAGACCTGAATTTGAATCCTCACGGTGGGCAAACCAAACCTAGGTTCAGTTTCCTCTTTTGAAAACTGTGAACAAGAGCAGTTACCCTATAAGGCTGTGGGGTGGGGGGGGCACGGATAAAACGAGATAACATATGGTTGGCTATCACCAGGAATACATATTTTAAAAATTATACCAATCTTACTTTAGAACAAGTTCTGGGTTTCTTTAATCGTCAAAACGCCACGCTGCCGTCCCTTTGCTGATAAATACACTGGTGTCTTTTCTAATATGCTACATTAAAATGAATGATCCAAAAGGCTGCTCCTAATCTAAAAACTGCCCCATCAGCACCTGAATCTTCAAGAAGCTTTCCGTGGCCAAGATTCCCCATTCAGCCACATGGCCTACTCCCAGAACAGTCACTTCCAGATGCACAAGAGAGGAAACCTGTCTTCGTAGGTCTTTCTGTTCTCCATTTTATCTGAAGAATTAAGAGCTGGCCTATCCTACACTTCCTAAAATGTTTATGCCTAAACAGGTTAATACTTAGACTTCCATTGAGTATTCTCTGGATCATCAGAGCAAAGCTTTAGATCTGGAAGGGGCCTTCCCTTCGAAGCCATCTACCCCCTATGTCCTGAATTTAATTTAATTTTATTTTTTCAAGGAACAAAAGCCTACTTTTCCTCCCTCTCATGTTCCTTCTCTCCTCCATCCCCAACTGAAAAAGAAATTCAAACAAATATGAGCAGTCAAACAACACAAATTCCTGCATTGGCCGTGTCCAAAAAGTATGTCTCAATCTGCACCCTGAGTCCACCAGCCTGTTTCATGATGGGTCTTCTGGGATAATGCGAGGTCACCGCCCAACTCCCTCATTTTACAGATGAAGAACTGAGTCTTTTCAATCATTCAATCATTTCAATCCTTTCATCCATTTCTTCATCCCTAAAATGGGGATGATAATTCCTGCACCAACCAAAGTTGCAAACCATAAGGTATCATGGAAAATCTTAGATTAGGTGACCTGCCCAAGGCCACACAGTAAGTAGCAGAGCTGGGATTACTTATTCTTAGCTGGAGTAAGGAGCCAGTCATAGCTTTGCCCAAAGACAATATACCAATGAAACCCTGGAGAAGAGGTAAGCAAAAGCACTCACCTTCATTGCACCTACTTAGGGGTGTATATGAATTCTGGGGATGCTGCCAAACATGGCTGATGGACTGGTTAATTTTGCAGAACTGATTTTTATCGGATTCCTTAAAAAACCTTTGCTACAATAGATTCCAAAAGGTTCACTGGATATAGTATGGAGGGCCAATTATATTTGGAAATGAATATGATGTGAAAATAAAAGGTATTAATCAAATAATGTGATTTTCTTTCTTAAAAGAAGGGCTGTTGAAAGACTCTTGGTGTACATGAATATGTGGTCACCTCTTTGGATTTCCATAAGGAGACACCTTACATGGTGAGTGGAAGAGAATATCAAATAATAAAAGTGTGAATAAATTTGGCTCATTTCACATTAAGCCCTCTCCCCACCTTCCCTTTTCTTCTGGATGCACTGAAATACCATGGCTACCCTTACTGAACTGTTTAAATAAATATTGTACTTCCATGTAAGAGAAACTAACTCCACCTGGAATTAATGGCACGATTATCATTAGCAATTAACCACAGACCTCAGAAAAACAAGAAGGTGTTCAAGGCACAGATGATCTTTTCTTTCCAGTCTACTATATCTTGTATCACCGGTCATAACTTGTATATTTTACGGTGTGATTTCACATGAGCAAAGAGTGATTACTGGAAGATCTGGGATTTTGTTTTTACTGCAAGAATCCATTAGGGGAGAGTTGTGAATCTGATCAGGCCCCTACAGGTCGTGTCTCCCAGCTTTCAGCCTCTAAGATCGATATTTCCTTTTAGTTTTTGCTGAACACTATCTCCCAACATTTTCCCCATCTCCTATAATCAAAGAACCACTCTCCAAGAGTCCCCTGTGATTGTCTAAAAGCCCCCACAGCTGGCTGATTATTCCTTGGGAATCCCATTTCCATCTTGTTGCCTTGGCTTCCGCAGCCTTCCAGGCACAGCTGCAGCTGGTGACCTGTGCGTTGGGCTGTCATTTGCATTTCAAAGAAGTTAATAAAAGTGATGAACTAAATAATAAATTGAAGATTTATCTTTTCCACAACAACAACAACAAAGGCCTTTGATTAACCTTAAATACTCAGGAAAAAGCAACTCAAAATACAGCTAATAACCCTTTGTATAAGAGTGTGGGATGTGGGGGAGGGAAGCTTTTAGGGGGAAGGTCTCTGATATTTTACTGACATTAACAGGTTAATTCTGAGTGGGCCCGCCTCATAACTGGTTTCCAGGGTACTGATCTATATCCCTAAATCAGCCAAAGTATTAAGTTTTCAAAAAGTATTTTCTTTCTTTTTTTTTTGGTTAAATATTGCAGCTAAAATGAAAATGGAAATTGCCTTTCCATTCACACTTTCCTCATGCCCTTGAATTACAATGACAAAAGATGCATGTTTCCTCAAGACTGAGGCTCCCCTCTCTCACCATTATTACAAAGAATATGTACCATGTGAACAGCTCTTTATTCTTTCAATGATTCTTAGAGCTGAGCCTTCATTTAGAAAAAGCTGAATAAAAATTTTGGGTAATTGGGGAATTCAGCAGAGAAAGAAGCATAATTTGGTTGCCAGGTACCCAGTCTATATTAATCTTTTGAAACTGTAGTTTGGAAAATGTCTATTGATAAAATGATGGAGTCACAGAGCAATCGAGCTCTCAATGAATCAGCGCTGCTCCCACCAACAAACACACAAACATTTGATAAAAGCCATTTTCACATCAAATCAAGTCAGAAGGGGCTTTTGCAACATGTACCAATCACACTCATACTACATGACCCACAAACTCCACTCTGTCAAATCTCCCCCAAATCTGCTCCAGCTCGTGCCTCCTATGGAATAACCCCCCATATACAGATCTACAATTGCAAACAACTGAAATGCTGGTGAAAACCCTGACTCCACACCGCATCAACTCTACTGAAATGCAACCATCATCTTTATGATTAGAAAAGATATTTCATCTCCTTACAACCCCAGAAGAACTCTGTACCACATTTCCAGCTTTCCATTCTCAAGTAATTTACAGTAGCTATTAAAATGTTGCTTTGCTACTCTATCATCAGGTAATCTCTTTTAAAAAAGAAAATTAGATTCCAACTTTTACCTGCCTTATCTTTTGCCTGCCTGAAAGTCTTCATTCCTCCATCTAATTCCTGGCTCATAAGCAAGGGCTTCATTTGCTCCCACATGCTCTCTTTTCTCTGTTCAATTCTGTGCAAAGTTCTCTTTGCTTCTGATTCTAATGTTCATTCTAAGAAAGTGCCTGAAAAATTACATGTGAAATCAATTGACTCAATATGATTAGTAGGCAGGCTGTGTTTTGTAGGTCCGCATCTGCAACATCATCGAAAACCTGCTGTCTCATTGCCTGGAATATTGATCATGAACATAAATGGCATAGAGAGAAATCAATATACTGGAGAAATAAGAAAGGAACAGAGAGGAGCAGGGTGGCCAGCAAGTCCAGAGAACAGGACGCAGGCTCCAAATTAATAACCTTCAAAAGCTGTTGCATTATTTTGCCACACTATTAGAAGTGAAGTGCTGTCTGAAACCTGGGGAGATTCTGCAGTGAATGAAAATAATTTAAGAAACAGCCTTTCAACAAGAGAAAATTAAAATTGGCAAGTACAAAAAGACTCACAGACTTTCAAACATAAATATACAATTGCAAAATTGAGCTACGCTTATTTGTGTGGTTATTTAGACCTGGGTGAGAACACCCAGAAACTATTCCGAGACTACAGAATTCCAGAACATTTGAGTTGGGAGGAAGTTCAGGGGCCATCTAATCCAACCTTGTTGGCCAAATATTCCTTCTTTAGCATCTCAGACAAGCAGGCACCAGCCTTTTCAATGAAGGCGAAACCACTGCCTCACAGAGAAGCCACTTCTGGGCAGCTCTCATTGTTAGGGCTAAGCCTTTTGAATCTCAGGAGCTAGGTGATGCTAGGGGTAGAGTGTCGGTCTTGGGTCAGAACCTTGCCTCAGACATTTGCTAGCTCTGTGACCCAAAGCAAGTCACTTAAGCACTCTCAGCCTCAATTTCCTCTATAATTGGGATAATAACAGCACCTACTCACAGAGTTGTGATAATAAAGAGAGATAATGTATGTAAAGTGCTTTGCAAATCTTTAAGTGCCACATAAATGCCGGTTATTATTTCCTCATATCAAGCCTCAATTTGCCTCTTCCACCCATCGCCCTTGTTTTTTATTTATAGATGTACTTCCCTCAGACAATCTGTCTTTTGGAACATTACATTTACAATAAGGTTTTTAATTCATTTCTATAGCCTGTGGCACTAACAGGAGACTTCCAAGGGCTGGAGAACACTAGACTCTAAAGATACACCCTGTGTTTTCCCCACAAAGAAGCAATACCAATTATCATTTCAACATATTCTACCACTACTGAAGCAACCTTAATGGCTCTCCTTTGTCATGACATTCCTCATTTTCCTGTGCCTAATTACTGGATTTACAAGGACAAAAGTTCACCAAGGTATCAGTTACTAAAACTATTTTACTAATGAATGATGGTTCAAATGTTCAGTTTAGCATTCAAGACCTTCTGCAATGCGACCGATCCCCTTCATCCAACTTCACTTCAGCCTCTAACATCAACCTTCCACTGAAGCTGAGTTGGTCGTCTCACTGCCTGCCCAACATGAGATGCTCATTTACACCTTCAGTGTGTCAATTCCCTAGCCAGAGATGCCCACTACCTTCTTTCCTTCTGACCAAATGCAACCCATCTTTCAAAGTAAGGCCTCAAGTCCTACCCAATCCATAAGACCATCTTTGAATACTCTGGCTGTGTCTGATATCATCCTCCTCTGAATTACTCATAGTCTGCATCCTGGGCCATCGCCAGTTGTATTGATTTTTGTCTTGCTGCTGGATTTCAATGACTCAAGAAGAGAGTGGCCGATGACTTTGTGCAACTCTGCCTCACTCAAATCCGATTCACACCTGAGTCAAGACATCACCTTGTGATGTCACTGGTCCGCTTTGAAAATGGAGGGTGAGATCAGTGACAGCTAGCAATGAGTGAATGGGCCAGCAGTGAGAAGGCCAGAAGATTCCAGGGGAGCCAAGAAGCAGAGATGAGGAGCCAAGGAACAGGCCTGGGGGGACAACCAGAGGAAATGCTCAGAGCCAAGAGATGGAGGGTCTTGAATAGCAGGGGAATCTGTGTCCCTGGATCACAGAATACATCACAAGCCCTACCTTCAGAGAGTTTAACAGTTGAGCTGATGAGATAAGACTTAAGCACGTGAAATAATTAGAAAATAATACAAGATAGTCTGCAATGGGTGTTAAATTGGGTGGATCAGACAGTAAGTCATAAAGATACTTAATATGGGCTCCTTGTAGGACCTCAGCCCAGGGGCAAGCACGCCAATGGTCATACTAAGTACTCAGCCTTAGCACTAACTTCCCATTGGTAGGATGTGCTTTCCTTCCACATCATAGGCCCTTTCATCCACCCTTTGCGATTGATAGTTGGATATAGCTCAGGCCTTAAGAGGACATTAGTAGCAAGGTATACTATTAGGAAAGGTCAATAAAGAAACAGAAACTTTTTATTTTCCACAGACATTATTCACCTAAAATGAATACATTATTACACACCCACACTAGTCTGAATATATGATATAGTTTCTCTGATGTAATGTAGGCAGAATTTTTGATTCTTGTTTCTGAATTAAGTTATTTTGAAGAGATGCTTAAATTCGCCTTACCAACTCCACCTCCAAAGACCTGTCTCACAAATCTGAAACATCAGCATGTTCCTGTGCCTAACTACTGATGGGTCTGGATTTACCAGGACAAAAGTTCACCAAGGTATCAGTTACTAAAACTATTTTACTAATGAATGATGGTTCAAATGTTCAGAGATGAAGAGGGAAGCTCAGGGTGTTTTTTAATGAAGCACCCTGAGGGGTAAGAGTAAGGGAAAGGGGCAAGAGGAGGAAGAATCAGTATCTCTTGGTGTGCCCTAAACTTGTTGGCTCAGCCCCTCAGTCAACAAGGACCTGAAATTACAGAAAATAGGAATGTATCCCCAAGGGCAGGCTTGGCAAACACTCTGGACTGCTTTCAAACTCCTCTTGTTCAGTCACGGGGACCTAAAGAGATGCCTGACTTGTGAGAAAAGTTCTGAATATAGCACTAGTTGGTATGAAACAATTGTTTAATTCTCAAATGAGTGGTTTGCCAGTCTAAAATGTCTAAAAGTCTCCTAAGAGGCAGCTAGGTGGCTCCATAGTACATAGAGCACCAGGCCCGGAGTCAGGAAGACTCCTCTTCTTGAGTTCAAACCTGGCCTCAGATGCTTATTAGATGGGTTGCTCTGGTAAGTCACTCAACCCCTGTTTGCCTCAGTTTCCTCATCTGCAAAATGGAATAATAAAGCAACTACCTCCCAGGACTGTAAGGATCAAATGGGATAATAATTGTAAAGGCCTTAGCATAGTGCCTGGCTACATAGTAAGTACTATATAAATATTAGCTATTATTATTAATATTATTATTATATGTTTATATATATTATTATATAATTAATTATTATATAATAAATATTAGCTATTATTATTAAATTAACCACTAAACCTACATGTACTGTGCAGAGATACCCCATCTAGCTTTGTTTCTTTTTACAGCCATATCTGTTTATTGTTAGCAGATGGCAGCAGGATTAAAAAACTCTGGTCATTCGCAGAGACTTTAGCTCCTGAACACTGAAGAGCCAGAAAGCCAGTATACCGTGGAAGCCCCCATCTGACCATTTGTGAAGGGTAATAGCAGTTATCAGGGTTGTCCTGGGCCTATCGCATTTCTCCCTCTCTGATCAAACACACAGCATACACTAGCTCATTTCCAAGGGATTCTAGGGTACCTCCATCAGATACCCTCTACTTTAGAAGGGCAAACAACAACTTCAGAAACGTGAAGGATCGGAGTGAGCTGGGGATAGGTGATGGGCAAAAGAGAAGATGAGCTTCCTGAGGGTAAAGATGGGAGTACATATTTTTAAAGATACCAGAGGACACTATAAAGTTGTGGAATTTGGCCAGTAAAAATTCCTACTGTAACCAGTTTACTAAGAGACCCTGGTCCCACCTCATCCTTCCTTTATGTGCAAACAGGCTTCTGAGGGAATATCCTCGGGGAACTGCTTCTTAATTATAGTTTCAAGATTCAGATCTCAGTCAGAAGTTGTGATTTTAAGGCCCTGTTGTCACCTTATGGAAAAGAGACTTAATCATGGAGCAACCACAAAGAAAGAAATGGCCCCATTGTGAAGGAGCCTTTGTCCAGCATGCTCACTGCAGGCTTCCACAGCTGGGGCCTACAGACACTTTTACTCTCCTCATTTGCTATTCAGAGCAGAATAGCGGTCCTCAGACAAAAGCAGGCCCTTTCTCTGGCCTCTTTGCCTGAGAACAGAAGGAAAGGAACTCAACGAAGAAGGAAGAAGGGAATACAGACTTGAATTAGACATGTTCAAGGGTGTGTAACCTAAAAGCTTTTCATCTTATTCATCATCCCTCTTCCCCCTTTGGAAAAAAAAAATTCAGCAGTTCATGCTTTTCCAGCATCCAAGTGTAATGCCTCCCACCCTTACTTTTCCAGGAAATAAATTTCTGCATCTGCCAAATACCAAAGAAACGGCTTTCCCCAAATGGAGTCAAGTGTGACCATCTAAATACCCCTATGTGGCTAACTTACAGTACCTTGACTTCATAAAATAGTTATTTTCCCCACATAAAAGTCCTTATGAAACAGGATTCTGATTACATTCAAAGTTCAAACTTCACCACCTACTAATCTGATCATATAATATTTAGCAGCATTTACCTCCTATGTGACATTAGTCAAGCTATTTAACCCATTCAGGCCTCAGCCTTCTCATTTGTAAAAATGCAGTCTGAGGCTTAACTGTTTTTCTTTGTCACAATTTGGAATGAGGGAGACAAAGTTGTTGGGGTGAGGCATTTACTCCAGATATTACTGTGATGAAAAGATAAAAGACATCAATGATTTATTTTTTTTAATGAGAGGGTCTGACCAGATGAACATTTATATCCTCTCCAACTCTAAATCCGATGGTCATCACACGATCTAGGGCAGGGGTAGGGAACCTGCAGTCTCAAGGCCACATGTGGCCCTCCAGGTCCTCAAGTGCGGCCCTTTGACTAAATCCAAACTTCACAGAAAAAAGGATTTGTTCTGTAAGACTTAGACTCAGTAAAAAGGCTGCACCCAAGGACCCAGAAGGCTGCAAGTTCCCTACCCCTGTCCTAGGGTTTGAGACCTAGTTTAATAGCTGTGTGACCCTGGGCAGGTCACTTTACCTTTCTAAGCCTCAGCTTCCTCACCTGTATAGGGCAGGCCCACTTCAACAAACATTTGTTAATCACTTACCATGTGCAAGCCGTGATCTTGGGCCTGTTTAATAATATCTGGATTAACTACCTCATAGGACTACTGTGAGGATGTAATTAGATAATGTAAAATATTTTGCAACCACAGGTGCCAGGTAAATGTGAGCTATTGTTATTAATTAGGGGTACATGCTCTATAATGCATAGAAAGTGCTTTAGCACCCCCAAGCACCATATATCAAAATGTAAGGTATCGGTGTTATTGTCCTTCAAGATACTCTCAAACCTGCACCAAGATGGCAGACTTATGGAGAGAGATTTGTATGTGCTCCATCCATACTCTCTCAGTCAGTTCCTACACAGAAAACAACTGCCTGTTTAAGGCCCTGCCTAGGATTATGGGATGGATAGAGCCACTGAAGAAAGGAAGAAAGAAAACTGTGCAGAGTCCTCATGTGTTTGGTTTTGGGTTTTTTCTTCTGGTTTGGTTTGGTTTGTGACATTTATCTCTTCTCTCCTTTATCACTCCAAGAACCAGCTTTTATGTCTAGCTAAGCAAACACTTACCTAGTCCGATCAGAATTCATAAAACCAGACACCAGACATCCCCACGATGCAATTTTCTGGCTAAATTTTGTTTTCTCCAATTTGCTCTTGGGATGTGAGATAAGCTTCTATCCAAGGCCTTCATTCAGACAAAACTGCTTTCTTTGTGGTCCCTCTGTCAAATCCACAAGGGCTGCCTCCTTAGAAAAGCTCACTCCAGCCTTGCCCACCCGAAAGGACTTTACAATCTACGACTGCAGCCTCAGTACTTTCTTCTTTCAAGGTCCTCTGTTCTCTAAGGCTGTGCTAGCTCAGCAGGAAAATTATCTCTTTGCTAAACAAACAGGCAGCCTATGGATTCCTCCTCCCTCTGACTTTCTTGCAAATGTTTTTATTTTATAAAATCGACATCCTTTATAAGAAGCATCATAGAAAGTCATGGGATTTTCAAAATGCTCCCCTTTTCCTTACAACCTCAGTAACTTAATTTTTTTCTTCATAGATCAGCATGTGGTATTTATACAATAACTCAAAATGACAGGAACATAATTAGGGATAAAGATGGAAAACAAATTTTGTAGGAAGAACGTGTAGACCCAACTCTGTGGATTCTGAGACCTCTTTGCTGTTCCTTCTTCAAATGCAAAACTTCACTTCTCATCTCAGTGTGTTTCCACTGGGTGTCCCCCATACCTGGAATGTACTCCTCCCTCCTCTCTACATCTCAGCATTTTTACTCTTGTTTCCTTTACAACTCTGCTCAAGAAATACCTTCTACATGAGGCCATTCCTAGATGAGGAGGCAGCTGGTGATGCAGTGGATAGAGTACTGGACCTGGAGTCGGGAAGACCTGAGTTTAAATCTGGCCTCAAATACTTACTAGCTGTGTGACCCCAGGCAAATCACTGAACCGGTCTGCCTCTGTTTCCTCAACTGTAAAAAGGGGATAATAATAGCTCTGAGGATCAAATGAGAAAATATTTATAAAGTGCTTAGTACAATGCCTGGTACATAGTAGGTGTTTAATAAATGCTACTTTCCTTCCTTCCTAAATTGGCCCCCCCACCCCCTGCCAACTGCTACTGTCCTCTTTTCAAATTTACTTTGCATTTATTTTATATATATTTATTTATGCGCATGTTGTCTACATCATAAAATCTAAGCTCCTTGAGGGCACAAACCATTTCATCATTGTCTTTCTATCCCCAGCACCTCAAATAGTGCCCAGCAAACAAAAGATGTTTAATAAATAAAACTCACAAATACTTGCATTCCCCATTTAAAATAGTCTCTGAAAGGGAACTTGGAGCTGACAACATTGCGCAATCCAAGTTACACACAAGTCAAGACATCACTCCATGCAAGTCTTCTTCAAAAATGGAGGGCCGACAACAACCCATCAGTGGAGCATCTTTTCAGTGGATCATGCCTAAATTCCCGAGAGATATCAGATCCACTTTGGCAGGAGGGAGTTTCCCCAAATGAGTTTCTTTAGGCCTCACTCCATGACGTCTTTGGTTTTCTTCAAAAACGAAGAGCTAACAACATCGACGACAACCTCCCCAGCCATTAAGGCGGCATCTTTTAAGTGGATCATGCCTAAATGGCTGAGAGGTACCACATCTACTTTGGTAAGGCAGCGATTCCCCAATGAATTTCTTTAGACTGTGGAAATCACAGGTCTGGACCGAAAGAAATAAATCTCCCATGTATTCCACTAGAACTATATCCTATATAGAAGCTAGTCTGATTACTTATAGGTTCTAAGAGAACCGTTTCTGGTTTTATCAGTAGTTTAGAAAACGCTCAGGCATCCGAAAGGAGACGAGATGGAGCGATGACTTGTTATTGTGTTTATACTGTTAATGACATTTGTGTAGCATTTTAAGGTTTGTAAAAACACCTTACATGCATTGTCTCACTTGACTCTGTGAGGTCAATACAACATTCTTCCCATTTTCTAGATGAAGCCTCTGAGGCCAAGAGACGTCAAAGGCTTGCCCATGGTCATATAGTTAATGTGTCTGAGGTAAGAATCAAATGCTGTTCTTCCTAATTCTGAGTCCCACACTCAATTCACTTCGCCAACGTTTCTCAGATTTAATGGTCTCAGGACCCCTTTACATTTTAAAAAATTACTGAAGATCCCAAAGCACTTTTGTTTATATAGGTTATATCTATTCATATACTTTATTAGCAATTAAAATGGATAAAATTTTAATTTAATTTAATTAGTAATTTAAAATTCCTATAACAAACTCATTACATGTTAACATACAGATTTATGTGGAAAATAATTATATTTTCCCAAGGAAAAAAATGAGAAGAATGGCACTGTTTTACCTATCTTTTGCAAATCTCAGTAATGTCTGGCTTGATAGAAAATAGCTGGATTCTGCTTCTGCATTCAGTCTACTGTGATGTATTGTTTTGGTTGAGGTACGTGAAGAAAATCTGGCTTTACAGATATGCAGCTGGAAAGGGGGAGAATGTTTTAATAGAAAAAATGACCTTTTAGCACTATTATGAAAACCATTTTGACCTTGTGGAACTTTCAGGTATCAAAGGCCAACATTTTGAGAACCACTTATACTGTACCAGGAAGTAGTAAACCTAGTGGAAAAGTCACTGAATTTAGGGGTCTGGACACCTGTGTCACTGGTTCTATCACTGCTCAGTTAAGATACTTGATACAGTATTTCACCATCTATTGTGAAACAGAGATAGCAAGGCCTATTTTCTCTTCTACCTCACAGGAGTGTAACGGGAGTGATGAAGTCAACAATTCAGTTTTTTCAAGGCCAAAGTTATTCTCCATGAGTAAGTCGGGCCTACCAGAAGTCTCATGAATTATCTTATTAGACACCTGAAACATTAAAGTAAGTAGCACCCGAGAAGTCACTTCCATGAGTGCCCAACAACACTGGGGAGCAACACACAGAGGAGATCTGCGTATAATGAAGTACTCCAGGTTCTTTGGAACAACAAAAATATTAACAACAATAATAACTCATCTATATAACACTTAAAAGTTCACAGAGAGTCTTCTCTACAATCGTTCAAGCTAGATAGATCATGTAAGAATTGGTATCTGTTTTACAGGAGAAGAAACTGAGGCACAGAACAATTAAGTGACTTGCCTAGGGTCACACAACAAGAAGTTTTGGAGCCAGTCTATAAAGTCATTGTATAAAATTCCAGTTTAACTATATAATATGTAGCAAGATGAAAAAAGTGATCAGAACCAAGAATAATTGTTTTAATGTTTCAATAATAATAATAACTAACATTTGTGTAGTGTTTAAGGTTTGCAAAGCACTTTACAAATGTCATTTTATTTTATTCTCACAACAATCCTGGGAGCTAAGTACTATTATCATCCCCATTTTACAGACGGGAGAGGGAAGGCAGACCAAGGTTAAGTGACTTGCCCAAGCTCACTCAGATATTAAGTATCTGAAACTGGATGTGGATTCACATCTTCCTGATTCCAAATCCTGCACTCTTGGAGACTGTACCACTTAGCTCCCTCATATGATGGTTCAGCAGTGCCTTTAGACAGACACACTCTAAGTAAATAGTTAATGAGAATGAATATTTCATTTAATTTTCATAGCTATATGAGCCCAGTTTCAAAACACAGGCACATAAATTGAGTATGCAAAACATGTGTTAGGGGACAGATGGCCAAGGGTGCAAAGTCAGCGGTTAGCCCACAGAGGGATAACTTTTGTTTTTCCAGGCACGCTTAGCTCCCGCCCTGGAAGTCAGGATAGAGTGTCCCTCATGCTGGCCTCTTTAGTCAGGCTGTCACGTCATGAGCTATATAAAACAAATCCTAAAAATAACTTAATCCTATCAAGATTTTCCTCATTATCTTCCTGTGGGGTGCTCAGTTGAAAGAGGTACTCTATCTGGGCTGTTAACATCATCAACATTCAGAAGGAATGACCAAACACACCAAGAGCCTGGAATGGACTTTAAGATTTTTACTTGAAAGTTATTAACCCAGTTCCCTCCTTCTGGCACTGGAGCAGGTTGTAGTGAGCCCTCTGGAGTGACAGGGAGGAGAGAAAACTCTTCCCCATGGGCCCCTCCTGGATTTGCTATTCAAACTGACTGGGCATGATGCCACTGTCTTGGGGATGTAAAACAGACATGTGTAAGTTCCAGAGCTGAGGCCCCTAAGCAAACAGGAGAAATCACCATGGAATTTGCCATCATATGAAGGAGGGATTAAATTTAGCACAGACTCATAGGTTTGGAGCTAGAAGGAAACATATAGAAGCCAAACCTCTTATCTTACAGATGAAGAAACTGAGGTCCAGAGAGTTAAGTGACCTGCCCAGGGTCACACAGCCATTAAATATCTGAGGAGCTTTTGAAACCAAGTTTTCCTAACACTCTCTACTACAACATGTTTCCTTGTTCTTTTTGGCTCTAGAGGGCAGGACCAGGACCAGTGAGTGGGTAAAAGTTGTAAGGGGATTGCTAACAATCAGGGCTGTCCAAAAGTGGGACCGAGCTGACTCATGAGATGGGGAGTTCCCTCTCTTTGGAGGCTTCAATCAGAGGCTAGGTGATCCCTTTTCCACTTTGGTCTAGCGAGGATTCCTTTCGTGCTTGGGCTGGACCAACTGACCTCTGAGGACCCTCCCAGCTCCCAGATTCTGTAATCTATGATGGCCACGCTGGTAAGGAGACATTTGCTATTATCTTGTGTTAGGATTTACATGATCATTTTTTCAAACCCATTTTCAAGAAGCTTATGTTGTAGGTGTTTCACAATGCCTGGGATTCCCCCATTTCCCTTAGCCAAATTTAGTTTTTGGGACATGGGGGAGGCATGTAACCACAATGGAGAAAGACCTGTGAGTGTGTGTAAATAGAAACAAATTACTGAATCTCTATATGGTGATGTGAAAAGAGAACAGAATTTGGACCTAGATTTGAATTCCAGAACTGCTGTGTGATCCTGTACAAATTATTTCACCTTTCTGGGCCTTCCCCAACTCATCCAGGGCCTTCCCTCTGTTAATCACTTCCTATTTTTCCTGTATATAGCTTGCTTTGTATATATTTGTTTGCATGTTGTCCCTCATATTAAAGTGTAACTTCCTTGAGAGGGGCTATCTTTCACTTCTCTTTGTATCATCAGAGCTTAGCACAGTGTCTGGCACACTGTAAGTGCTTAATAAATGTTTATTGAATTGTTGAATCCATCTATAAAATGGAGAGGGGAAGGGGCAAGCATAGAGTCTTAATTTAGATGATCCCTAAGGTCCCTTTTGCTCAAAATCTTACAATCCAGTTTGTCTGTAACATGAGTAGGTGAATGGAGGAGAATAAACATGAGATAAGGGTAGAAAGGGTGGGGAAAGATGAGCCTGGAATGAATGACCAACAAAAAGTTCTAACTCCAAACCAAAGACGACTAAAGCTAGTCAGGAAATAGCTGATAAGTAAAGAATTCCTAGCCTCTTCTTTCTATCTATCTATCTATCCACCTATCCGTCCACCCACCTATCACTTATCTACCCATCCATCCATCCATCCACCTATCCATCTACTCTTCTATATATCTATCTACCCATCTATCCACTATCCATCCCCCATCTATCTACCTATCTATCCATCTATCACTCATCTATCTATCCATTCATTCACACAAACACACACACATGACTATGACCATATATATAAATAAAAGTATACAAAGTTTGGGGCTCGGAATCAGCAAGACCTGAGCTCTTCATTCTAATATTAATACTAAAATGCTACTTTGCTCAGGTTAGAAGACCTTTTTAATCTGCAAATCAGTCCACAGAGATAGTAAGCTAGATCCTCTTACCCTTCATTTCTTCAGCCGGTTGGGTTTCCCAGACAACCGGCGCCAAGCTTTGACCCCAGTCCACCTCATAGCTACCAGTTTCCCCTCTTGACATCTTGCCGAGGCCTACCCTCCCTGCAGCTATCAGGGCCACACCACTAATCTTCTGTCTGAAGGGAGATGGGGGAATGGGTAGTCTTTTTGGAGGACACATGAATTCTAGATCTATTAATCACCCAGTAGGATATTTTCATTGCCTAGTAGGGCACTTTTCTGCCAATCCTGCTCAAGTCTCTGCTTAAATACTCACACAGTGGCTAATAACTGCTCTTGTGCTTTTAGCTTCTGGTAGGTTTTTTTTTTGTCTTTCTTTGGAAATAATCCATCTACTAATTTACGTTAATTTTAATTTCACATCTAGAACACAAGAGATTTTTCAGAAGTATTTTTCCCCCAATACTTATAGCATTAAAAAAAAGAAAAAAGAGGGGAGGGATGGGAGGGGCAGGATGGAGGTAGAGATTGTTTAGTTTTTTCCATGGAGCCAGCAATACTAATTCTAAGTTGCTTTGCTATAGGGTCTGGGGGTAAAGGTTGTAGGAATTTAGATAAGGGAGGACATTAAGCATATGGGACATGCTATAGGCTTGGGTTTGACAACAGTCAGCTATGCTGGCTCATTACCAAACCTACATATGCAACTTTGAAATCCAGAAGACTTAATATAGAAAACTAAAGGCCACAATGTGTGGTACATGAGAAAGAGAGCCCTGGATATGAGGGAGAGGACCTGGGCTCTAATCCAACCTCATGCTTATGTCACCTTAGGCAAGTCACTTCACTCTGCTGGGCCTCGGTTTCTCCATCTGTAAAAATGAGTGGGTTAGACTAGATGGTCTCTGAGGTCCCTTTTAATGTGAAAAACCTTTAGGGAAGAAATGAGTTTTAACTCTTTGCTATATAATCTTCTGTACAGTCATCGCGGACAAAAATCAGGACGAGTTTTTTTTTTTTCAAACAGAAAGGAAAACATACATGACTGTCTTAAAAACTAGACAGCTCTGAGAATGACAAACTCTTTCCCAAGGGTTTAGGCCTTGGTGGTCCCTAGAAAGGGGACCGGCATGAAATTATTTTTAGACTTAATGGAGAAAGGTATCTACTCCAAATGAGATGAATTGAATGAATCTGAGTTCTAGCCTGAGGCTTTATTCACATTTATGGTACTGGGTGTCATGCTGGGCTAAAATAAATTGATTTAAATGATATAATAGGAAAAATTGGGTACCTTCATTCTGACAAAACTGTGGAGGTCACAGGTGAATCTAAAACAATTCAACTGAAAAGATTCTGTTCTATCCAAAAAGCAATTATCCCCCGAGGGAGAGAGTTTAATTTCACATAGGGAAACTTTGCCTAAAGGTTTACACTGAGTTTTTATTTGGGCAGTCGAATTGTAAGCTTACTTTAACCAGCTGCAGTTTTTTTTTTTTTAAATCAGGATTTCCTTCCACTTGTGACACCCAGCAAATCGAAGATTTCCTTTCCTCCTGGGCCAAATTTAGAAATTAGCCATTGAAGCCCTCCTAGGCCCATGTAGCAGATCTGTCCTACTTCCTACATAATGAATAAATTTCTAAAAAAAAAAACCATGAAGAATATTAGCCATTTAGAGAAGAGCCATCTCCATGATATAACGGGTCATTAACATAATTAGTTACAGATTTAATACAACTCAATTTTCTAACACCATGACTTGTGTTGCTTCTTGGAATAGGCTCTCAGACTACAAGTAGAGAATTGTCAGGTAAGATTAGATGCTATTCTTAATTGGGCCACAATCCCATCCCAAATCTGGCAGATTATGCAAACATTGAATAATTACACTGATTCTCTGCCTTACACTTCATCAGAATGACAAAATGTGAGCACTGGCACTCCATTTCACACTGATAATGAAAAACATCAAGCTTTTAAGACCACCATCCATCAGAGGAAAAAAAGGAACTCATTCAGAGGAATGACAGGTGCACAGCAAATTGAATAGGATTTTTTTTGTATGGGCACCATTGCCAAAGATCAAAATCATCCTATGTTAAATATCATTCCCCTCCTTTGTGGTCCTGTGGGGTGCAATATTTTCTTTCAGGAAAGAAATGGAAAGAAAGGCATTAGATAGATCATCTTTCCAGTGGGACTTTTCTAGTCTAATACGATATAAGTGCCTTTCTCCACTGGGTTTTTCCATTTTTTTAAAGCCATTTTTTCTTTTTTTTGGTTAAAAAGCTAAAATGCCCTGCCTCGTGGCAGTCCAACCTCACAAGGTCAATTCTCCCAAACTGTTAGCAAGCTGAGTTGAGGAGGAGGTTTGTTCCAGACAGCAAACCACACCAGCTGTACAGAATTCCCCGTTCACCAAAACAGAGTCTAATTCATGTGCAGCATGGAGACAGGCAGTGATATGGGTCACCCTTCTAAAATGGTTCATAAGCAATCATATTCTCCTGAAACTCCAGATGGCCAGCAGCAAAGGGGTGTTTATGTTCAAGTCCTTACATTTCAGCAACTCTTGGGGAAAACCATATACTACTCCTAAGAAAGGGTTTATTCTAGTTCACCCCCCTCCAAGGTTGTGCTTTCACATTATTGTATAGCAGGGAAAAAAAACATTGAATTTAGAGACTGAAGATCTAGAATCTACTCTCAAACCTATTTACTACATCTTGGACATAGCACATCCCTCTCTGGGACTTTGTAAAAAGAAAGGGTAAGGCCAGATGACATTTTGTTCATCTATAAGTCTTTTGGTCTTATGATCACATTTCCAGTTGTAGTCTAGAATGCATTTCAAAAATGTATTGGGCCTTTCCCCTGAAAATCATTTTAAGATTCTGACTATGAAAGTCAAACCTAAATGAGCACCTCACAGATCCAGAGATGACTTATCTGGCAACGTCAGAGCTCTAGGACATAGCCAAGAATCTGGGAGAAAGCAAAACAAGGAGAGGTAGAGAAGCTAAAGTCCAAATTTGGCTCATGCCCATTACTCAGCTTTTATGTATTTTTAACATCTATTTTTCTTAAATTTTAAGTTCCAAATTCTCTAATTTATTTATTTTTAATATTCATTTTTTAAAAATTTGAGTCCTAAATTTTCATGCACTTTATTCATAACAGTGCATTTGCATAACCCCTCAAAGTCCTTCGAATGATTTACTCTCCATTTAACCAGAATTCTAACCACCTTGGTTATATGGCTTAACAGACCACAGCAAAACAGGAGAGAGTTTACAGTAAGAAAACTTGGGAGTCATCTGCGTAGAGATAATAATTGAACCCATGAGGATTTTTGAGATCATCAAGAAAGAAGGTGTAGATTGAGAGGAGGGACCAAGAAAGTGCCTTGGGAGATACCCATAATTATTGGCCATGATGAACTAGCAAAGTAGAGTGAAAGGGACAGCCAGAGAGGTAGGAGGAAACCCAGGAGGGACCATAGCATGGTCTAATGCAAGGGTTCATGACCCTAGTCCTACTATTTTTGTGTAAATTTACCTAAGAATATAAGCAGGGGTAAGGGTATACTGGGAATACCCAAGAACACCCTGTCTTGAAAATATTTGGTATTTAGTGTCTTCTTTTTTAAAGTCGTATTTTTTAAAGTAAAGTTTAGTAGCACAAATAGAGAATGGTCTCAGAGCCAGGTAAGACCTGAGTCCAGGCCCAGCTTCTAACATATACTGACACTGTCACTCTGGTTGAGTCACTTAATATCCTTGATCTAGGCCAGGGCTGTCCAAAATGCAGCCCACCAAAAAGCATAGAAATTTACATAAATGCTTTAGTAAAGCCCAGCTCTCACTAAAATGGCAAATCAAAATGTATTGTCTATTGTTTCAATAAAAACCTAAGGTTGGACAGCCCTGATCTAGGCAAACTCCCTCAGAGTAGAAGTCAGAGAGAAGATGCTTACTTGTATTGATAGAGTTTCTTCGTCCAGTCAAATCACAAGCCTAGTCCCTGACCCTTTTCCTTAGTTAAGCTTTAACTTCTTTAGTTTGTCTGGTAAATAAAAATAAAATCCCTTATGACTGAGTATTCAATAAATGTTCACTTTATAGGGAAAAAAATGTCTGGATGCAACCTTCAATGAAGTTATGTAGTGTACATCTCTAAGAGGAGTTATTTGTTTCCCAGCACCTCTGTAGTAAATATTGATCTAACATTGTTAGAGGCACAGAAAAGAGACAACAATTTCTCCTTGCCTAATTAAACTATGCAGATAGGGGTATGAAATCCAAGTCCACGAGGCTCTAGAGACATGCTGGAGTGGCAGAACCTTTCTGTGACTACCACTTGAAACTATGTGTTGGCACTGAAACTGCATACTAATAAACCCCAGCTCAACATGGGAATGGGGGGAATTCAAATCACTTCACTCCCATTTGCCTTTCCCAGTGTTCTAATTAACCCTCTGCCACCATGGAGGTAGCCAGCCTGGAGCCTTAGCCTTCAGAGGGTGTGGGGGTGGGGATCAGGAGGTGGGTACTGCAGAAACAGCCAATGCCATCCCTCCTTCCTCAGGATCTGAAGGTCAAATGAGGCATGGTAATCCAAAGGCCATTTATCTTATCTCCCCACGTCTCCTTAGCTCTCTAGCCCATCAGTATTTTAGGATTTAGGGCTGGGAGCCACATTCCCAAAATAATATAAAACACACCCATCCTGAACTCGTGGCAGGACTTTATCACATCTCCTCTCCATCTGAAGCACAGCCTGGGAGAGGCAGGCAGGATCTCACCAGCTGGGGATGCTTTTTCCTTCAGATGTTTTTCTACTTGTAGCGCAAGGTCCTGACCTGGAGGAAATAGCCGGTTTGCTGTTATCCTCGCTACAACCCAGAATTAAGGTGGAAACGATTTGAGGTCGTCTTTGTTTTCCTTTCGACCAAGCATCTGGGTCAAATGATATCCCAGCCCTAGGTTTCTGACATGTCCCCCTTTACAAACCAAATGCAAAACAGATTCTCAAAACCAGCCACCAGGCTCTCCATATATGGAGTTTACAGACAGAGTCAGATTCAGCCTGGGTTGTTTTTTTTTTCTTTTGAGCAGAGAGTCATTTTAGGTCAAGCTTTAGCTTCTCTGAGTCATGAGATATGTAGTGATTGGGGAAGGGGTCATGCCCCAAAGACCCTTCCCTTTCTAGGGTACAGGCCTAGAGCCAAATCTGGCCAACAAGTGGCAATGAGCTAAATGGTTTCAAGTACATCTCCAACAGACAAGCCTTTCCAAGACAGAGCATGCATTCTGCTGGGATTTCTGGCAGGGGATCTGTGCTGAGACGCTAATGAAGAAAAATACTTAGCTGACATTTATACAGAACTTTATATCCATTATCTCATGGATCCTTGCAAAAGCCCTATAAGGTAGAAAGTAAGTGTATCATTATATTTATTCCACAGATAAGGAGAACGAGGCACAGAGAGGTCCTCTCAGCTGGTTAGAACATAATATTAATTAAGCTGCAACACCATGTTTAGTCAGTGGTAGAGACAGGATTTAAAGCGAGGTCTCTTGATTCCTATCATGACCCTATAGCTCCAACAAGCAAGCCCTCTGTGGAATTGTTGGGTCTTTCTTCTCCGGATGGAATCTTTGGATCAACCTAGATCTTCCTGGTTCCTAGGCTGACTCTCTAGCCACTTACACACCAAGATACCTCTAGCTGACAACACCAGTAACAAGTTTTTTAAATGGTCATTAACGTTTAAAGTACTTTGCATATATCATCTCAGTTCATCCTAACCACAGCCCTGTGAGATGAGCAATACTTCAGGTATCCTTGTCCATTTTACACATAAAAAACAGATCTCAGTTGACCACACTCTGACTTGTTTATCTTGCTTTCCTCCCTTCTTTCTTATTAATCACGATCTTAACGTGCAAATAATTTCTCAGTGGGTAAAATCTTACCCATGGAGAAAATGGATGGTGAACTGAGTAAATGGAGGACTTTGGGCATTTCCAGGGCCTTCTCCAGAGCCCTCCAATCATATGAACTGGAGAAAGAGCTAGTGGATTTCTAGCTATGGGTCCCATTTTTGGGCTTAAGCAACGTCCAGCAAAGCCACTGGCAGGTCCATGATAGAATAAAAAGTAAGGAACTAAGATCATAGACGGGAGAAAAGACAAGCATGAAGAGGAGGAACAGAAGGCTGCCACCACAAACCGGAGTGATATCAATGCTACCTCCTGGTCCCCTCCAATTGATTAATATTAATAGATTTGGGTCTAGAAGGGACTTTAAAGACCATCTAGTCCAGAGGTTCTTAACTTTGAGGTCCATGGAGAGATTTCAGGGGATCTGGGAATTTTATCACAAGAGTTTTTAAATATTTCAAAAAGTGTAGCTCAATATAATTAGTTTCTTTTATAATCCTATGAATTTTATTGCACGCATTTAAAAAATTACTCTGAAAAAGGGTCCAGAAGCTTCCCCAGGTTGCCCAAGGGAGCCACAACATACAAAAAAAAAAAAAGCAGTGAAGATACCTGACCTAGTTTGACCCCTTCATTTTAAATATGAAGAAACTGAAGTTAAAGGAGATGAAATTATTTGTTCAAGGCCATACATGGCAGTGATCACCAGAAGTGGGATTTAAAGCCAGTCCCCTAAGTCCAAAGTCAGGGCTCTCTCGACCATCCCACGCTGCCTAAGCTGACGTCAGAGAAGCAACTGGGAATTAAGAAGACCTGGGTTTGAATCTTGCTTCCGAAACATAATAGTTGGGGGATCCTGGGAAAGTTAAGACTTCTCAGTGGCAACTCAGTAATTGCAGACAGGCTCCCTATACTGATACAATTATAGCTCTGGTCTGGAAAAACACTCATCACCATCATCTTCTACAAAAAAATTGGGGGCCAATCTATATATATATGGCTATCAGTCTTAGGGGAAGTGGGAGAGAGAATTGTTTCAAGTGAAAATCCTATGGTACCTTTCACTCTCCTTAGCTGAAATCCTACAAAGATGATCATGATTAAGCCTTGGGGAGGCATTGTTCAAAAAGAGTTGAATTTACAATGATTGCAAGCCTGGTACAATGAAAAAAAGTAATAGGTTTGGATTTTTTAAAAAACTGAATTTAAATTATGGCTTTGACTGTATGATCTTGTGCAAGTCACTTAGACTGATTGTGCCTTGGTTTCCCTATATGTAGACATGAACCAGAAGGAGGCCAGTCTCTAAATCGGAGGACTTAATTTAATCAGATCTTTAATTTAATCAGATATTTTGTGTGCCCTTTGGTGGCCTGGAGAAGCCTACAGGCCTCTTCTCAGAATTACGTTTTTAAATGCATAAGATTACAAAAGAAATAAATTATCTTTAAATACAGTATATGGTGTCCCAAAAGGCTTAGTGCAATTAAAAACATATAGTTCAAGCTTTAATAGTTTACAACTGCAGCAAGACTTTTGGGATACCTTGTACAGTCATCAAAATGTTTAAAAAACAAGTTAATGGCCCCAAGGTTAAGAACCAGTGCTCTAAATGTCTTCAAATACAACAAGAGCTCAAATAGTTTTTTCCATTGCCAGAAGTCTATCATAGAGTAGAAGAATATCATTTCTTTCGAAAGGATCAAAAATCAATAACCAATATCAGAGAATCATAGGATGCTAAGAGCTGGACGAGGAAACTGAAGCACCTAAAGGAACCAAAAAAAGCTTTGCTCATAGCTGCATAGCTCTTTAAAGGCAAGGCTGGCTAGGTCTAGAACATGAGACTCCTGACTCCCCACCCCATGGCTCAACCCCACTGCATCACACCATGTTGTAACAAAGATTTTAGTTGGCTTTACTAGGTATTCCAAGACATTAAGAGAATATTCCTAGATGCTAGAATTTGTCCTTATGACTTCCAGTATCTACTCCAACTTGCCTAGTTTAAATCAACAAACCGCATGTGTGCCATATCATTATTCTCCAAAATATGATCCGGAGTCCTTGGGGGAAGTTAGTGTTTTAAGGATCTTTCGAATTCCTGATTCATATAAGCTGAATTTTCCTCAGACCCAAACACTACTAATCTTCATTCCCAAGAGATTACAGATGTTATGCTGATTCATCTATCAAACGCTGGGATCAGTTTTTAATGAGCCAGTTTTAAAAAGTGATAAAAACAGCTGGTAAGGTTGGTGTTTACTGGTTCACCAGCATAGCAATTACCAATGCCCCCTGCTGGTGAAGAGCCAGAATGGAATATAATCCTTCAGAAAGTAAATTCATATGGTATTGTTCCAAGATGGAAGAGTTAGCAATTTTTTCCCATCATAACTGGTTATTTCAAAGTGCCTGAGGGAAAGGAATAATAGTGAATTGAAGATTCTAAAGTGATTTATGCACATAGTTCCCAATGACTAATACTCTCCATTCTCATTTTCCTGGAAAAAGTTATGAATATATTAAAAGGATCAAAAAAGCTTTGGTGCTTTTTAGTCATTTACAGGGAGAAAGAAAAGTCCAGGGCTATATTATTCTTCAGTTAATGTCAATATTTCTGGTCCCAATTTTGTCACAGGTGTGCTTTGTTTTAAGAAATACTAATAAATAAAAACCTAAATTTGCAAAAGAGATAAATGGTGCCCACATTGTGTTGTGGAAGTGGAGAGGGACAAGGGGAGTAAGGGAAGTTCATTATTCACCTTACGTAGGGGTTCTGTCTTGTGCAAAGTCAATCCTTTAAGTGCTGAGCTCCCCTAGGACACTTTATACCACATTTTAAAGCAAAGGGAAAGGCACTGATCTACTGGAGAGAATCCTGAAGGGGTGACCAAGATGGGAAGAGGACTGGACACAGCTCCATGACAATCAGTTGAAGGAACTTAGGTATATTCAGCCTGAAGAAGAAAAGACTTGAAGAAGGGATAGAGGTGGAAGAATGCTAGGGCTCATTCTATTTAGGTTCACCGTGATGTTTCAAGTTTGAGCATTTATACCTCTCCATTTTGCATGTGCTCCCCTGCCTGGTTTCAATGATATGGGTATTTACTCCCTCCTCCCTTCCTGACTACTTTGGTTTGCTGTCTCCCCTATTAGATTGCAAGCTTATCGAAGGCAGGGACTTTTTTAAAAAATTAATTTTATACCTAGGGCTTAGCCCAGTGCCTGGCACTTGTAGGAGTTTAATAAAGGTTTATTGATTAGATCAGAAGTCCACAATCATTGCAAATCAGGGCTCATTGTTTTGTTGATTGTTGAGATTTAAGAAAATGTTAATAATGAAGAGTAAACTTATAATGCCCTTATTGCAAAATCTCTTGGTAAATATGGAATTGTCTGCATGGAGGATTGATCCATGAGATCTACACTGTTGGCAAGCACTTCAAAGCTGCCAACAACTTCCTGTGGCCCTTCAAATTATCTTCTCCATGAGGCGGAATGAAGAAAAAGACTACACATTTTGTGGAAGGTGGAGATGCTGGTAACAGGGAAGACCAGATCAACAGGTTTATTAGAAGAATGAACTAAAGGTCTCTACCATGATTGTTTTTCTAATGGTCTGTTAATAAAAATGCCTGTGACAAAAAAAAAAAAATAAAGATGGCTTGAGCTCAACAAGAGCACAATAGAAGGCCCAGGGAATGAGGAGTCACCAGCCTGGGGGCCTGTAAGCTGATAATAATAATAATAATGATAATTATTATAATAATAACACAACAACAATAAAAACTACCATTTAAAGCAGGCCTACACAACTTGCAGCCCACCAAAGGATTTCCAGAGGCCTGTGAAAAATGGAGAGGAAAACATGCTCTATATATTTTGCCAGCTGCCAGAAATCCTTTGGTGTGCCTGCAGGCTACTCGGAGCCCACAGCCCTTATGTTGTACAGGCCTGCTTTAAGGTTTGCTTTATATCTACTATCTCATTTGAACCTTACAAGACCTCTGGAGAGGGATGATCATAAAAGAAAAATAGATAAGCTCTTCATTATATATTTGAAAAGCTTCTGCACATACAGTGTTAATACCACTAGGAAAAAAAATAAGCAGCTAACTGGAAAAAAATCTTTATAGTAAATATCTCTGATAATATATCCAAGATGTATAGGGAACTGATACAAATATACAAGAACAAGAACCAATCTCCAATAGATAAGTAGTCAAAGGATATGAATAGGCAGGTTTTAAAAGAAGAAATGTACCAAGAATGCACCAAATTACTAATAAAAGAAATGCAAATTAATCAACTCTAAAGTTATACCTCACAGCTGGTAAGATTAGCAAAGCTTGAAAAAAAAAAGGGCAAAAATGGAAAATAGGGGGAAAAAAGGGGGCATTGTTATAATAGGTACACTAATGATATGTTAGTGGAGTTGTGAACTAACTCAATTGTTCTAGAAAACAATTTGGAATTATACTTTTTAAAGGTCATTTTATCCCCATTCGTATAAAGGGTCAAGGTGTTCAATATAAAAGTATTCAGAGAAAGTCAAAGGCAGAGGGAAAGGTATATATATGTATGTATATATACACATATGCATATATATATGTATGTACGCACATAGGTCTATGCATGTGTGTCTATGTATGTAGTACATGTAATATAAATGTGTATTGTACACATACATATATCAGAAAGTATGCCCTGAGGCCTCATTTATAGTAGCAAAAACAAAACAAAAAATGGAGGAAAAGTTGATGTCCACTGATTGGGAATGGCCGAACTTATTGTGGTATATGAACATAATATGACAGCACGGTAAGAAATGGAAAATATGAAAAATTCAGAGAAACTTAGGAAGATTTGTATGAACTGATACAGAGAGAAATAAGCAGGATCTGGAGAAAAATTTACACAGTGACCTCATGATATAGGAAAAAACAAGATTTAAAAGCTTAAGAACTCTAATCAGTGACCAACAGTGAGGATAATGAAGCATGTCACCTGTCTCTCAGAGAGGGAATATCATGGGTACAGATTGAGGTAATGCATTTTTAGACATAGTCAATGTGTTGATTTGTTATTCTTAACTTTAATTATTGGTTACAACGGGGAATTCCATTAGTGGGAAGAGGGAGGAATGATTAGGAAGTGACAATGAAAGAGGAGAGAGAGGAGACTTGGGGGGAGGAAAAATGAGGACCACCTTCAAGTATTTGAGGGGCCTGTAAGGTGGAAAAGGGAGAAAACTTTTTCAGCTTGGCCCTGGAGAGCAGAACTGGAAACATCATTAGAAGTTACAGGTGATTCAAGGTGAGGAAAAATTTCCTAACAATTAGAGCTGTCCCCAAATAAAGTGGGATGAGGCAAGCAGTGGTGGGTTCCCATCACTAGAGTTGAGGCTTGGTTACCTTCTGCCAGGGATATTGCCAGGGAAAGGGGTAAGGTTCCTGTTCAAGGAAACTGGGTTTCCAAGGGTCTTTCTAAAGTGCCCTCAACTTTATACCTCTCAGAATGAGAACCCCATATAGAAAAAGTAAGCTCATCTCTACCATTTATTTAAGTATTTTCTGGGGAAACAGAGAAAAACTAAAGCAGTTAAAAAGCACAGGGAGGTCTCCTACTTTGTACCTTGAAAGAAGGCAGGCAGCTGACTTACAGGATATGGTGGAGAAGTAAAATAAAAAACTATCTTCCAGTGTCTGCAGCCTGAAATTTTTCCCATTATGAAGCTGCTTTTATTGGAGAATTTGAAAATGAGGGCACAAATGGAACAACCAAGTGGCTCCAGGGTTCTCTGCTTTGTGCTATTTGCAAATCACTTCGTTCTTATGTATTGACTTCAAGATTTGTTCCATCTAAAGAGTCAATGGCATTCCCATGAGAAGAGAAGCGCAAGCCTGTTTGATTCTTCCCAATCAGGCCAAACATGAATTCCAGAGAAATCTGCACAGAGAGACCCCTGCTTTTTCCTCCATATATTCCAGAAGAAGCTATAATATAAGCCCTGCCTACTTTGGAGAAGAGTATCTTCTGCCACATGCCCCAATGCCACCAGTGGGCTTTGGGGATGACATTTTTCTTATTTTTTAGGAAAAATGGCAGATCTCTTAGAAATGCTTTGAGTCATAGATGTGTCTGTTAATTGATGGGAAAAGGTCTGCAGATCATTGAGCCAGGGAATGTCTGTCTTTACATTTGGATCTTAAAAAAAATTAACATGCCCCAGGAAGCAAGACAACAGTTCTTGTGAACAAAATGAAACTCAATCAAATTCTTCTATTCAACAAAAAGTGAAAACATCAGTAGGATCTCTCTCCTCATGCTAATCCCCCTTTTGACATGCAATGACATTACCCTACTGTAGCTAGGGACAAATCCATAATGCTTATTGTAATTACAGGGTTTAATAAGCAGGGCAGGAGAGGTAGATGTGGGTGCAGAGAAACTCTCCTCACTGCAGACTCTTTAGGAATACAAATTGGTGAAGCCATCAACTTACTTGTGCAAGGGTGGGGTCCGACTGTGACTCACAACCCTCCAGAAGCAGTAAGCACAGGATTATGATGGCCACTTTTTAAGGGACACTGAAATAATTTATAGACTTTGGTTAGAACTTCTGCAGCCAAATGAATTTGCATAGGTACACATTAAAATAAATTTCAGCGGAATGCAGAGTGAAGCAGACTCTTTTCTCTTTTGTTTCTTTCTCATGGTTTCTCTCATTCATTATAATTCTTCTATGCAATTTCTATTGTGAAAATATGTTTAATAGGAATGTATGTGTAGATTCCATATCGGATTGCCTGCTGTCTTGGGAGAGAGGGAAGGGAGGGGGAGAAAATTTAAAACTTAAGGAAGTGAATGTTGAAAACCGAAAATAAATGAACTATATATAAAAATAAATAAATTTCAGTTTGTTTTTAGATTTGACCGAGTTAATTAATATAATATCATACACACTTTGTATAACACTCTTACACACAAACTTTTAATATCTCTACATGTAAGCCAGTGTTTTGCTAAGAACCCATAAGGTTTTACCCGGGGAGAACAGAAACAAAAACAAGCCTTAAAAACAACAAACAACAACAGTATTACAATGTATGAAAAGGAACAGACTTACATAATGTTGAAAAAATATTTTCAAACCTGATTAAAGAACTGAAGCCTTTATCCCAGAGTGAATTTTGAGTATTGGAGATCTGCAAGTAATAACTTGGTGACAAGAATTATAATAAAAAATATAGGACCAAACAAAGCACTATAATCCTATTAATTTTATAGCATGACAGATATTACTGTTTATCTGCACATTTATTAAAAGCAAATCAACTATTCTTACTGTATTAGAATTTCTTTTTCACTTCTTTGGGTGGCCAAATGGAAACGATTTAATGATCTAAGATCATTTTTTTCTTTTTTTTTTTCCAAAAGTAATTCTGTCTGAAACCTACAGAAAATACACCACATTTAATTTGCAAGTCTACGGTGAAAAAATTTATGCATATTAGCAAGTATAAAAAAGCTTGTCTATGAACTAAGAGACCAGTAAACCCAAAAAGAGAGAAAAATGATCCTATAAACAAGAAATGCAGTTGATAAATAGATCAATAAGCATTTATTCAGCACCTACTACGTGCCAGGCATTGTGCTAAGAACTGGGGATGCAAAGAAAGACAAAAAACATTCTCCGTTCTCAAGGACCTCACAGTCTAATGGGGGGGAGAGGCATTAAGTATCAAAAATGACAAAAAGTGACAGCCTTGTTTGCTTCAGTTTCCTCGTCTGTAAAACGAGCCAGAGAAGGAAATGGCAAACCACTCCTGGATCTTTGCCAACAAAACCCCAAATGCTACCATGAAGAGTCAGACATCACTGATCACTGAGCAACCACAATTCACATTAATACCATGCCTCAGGTCACTTTCTTCTCAGAACCCTTGAGATATATAGTTTGAATTACTATTTGCAGGCAGCATGGCTTATTGTCTGCAGTCCTGGGTCTGGAATTGGTATACTGAGGTTTGAATCCCACCACAGACATACTTATTAGCTGAATGAGCATGGGCAAATAAAGCACTTTATCTCTCTGAGCCTTGGTTTCCTCATCGACAAAACAGGAATGATAATGCTTGAAGTCAAAAGAGCAGCATGGCTTGGTTGAGAGACAGTGGGTCTTAGGCTCATTTGATCTAGGTTCAAGTTTCATCACTGACACATGCAAACTGGCTGAGTGTCTCTGGGCAGAACATTAGACTTCTTGGTCTACCAAACAACACTCTAGACTGCAAATTCCAAATCAGTTGCAGATTTGCATTGGTAGAAGGACTCTCCTCACCAGAAGATCCCTAAGCCAATGAAATCAAAGATCTGGATGCCCTCAAAAAGCTGTGAGGAAGGTGCTTTGTAAGCCTCAAGACAATACATAAATTGAAGCTGCTATTTCTATCTCTATTTTGCAAACAAAGAAAAGTAAGGCAGAGAGGTTGAAGTGAGTTGTCTATGGTCAGTCTGGTAATAAGTGGCAAAGCCTAGAAGAATCGATTATTATGGAATTCCATAAACAGATATGATTATAATTGAATTGGTCTTATGGACTTACGTTTTAGAGATTTACTAAAAAGTGGTTTTGTTCAAGATTTAGGGCTATGTAAAAGATACAGAAAAGGTTTCTTTATAAGCAAATTTGTATTCTCAGCCTATATCATCTTTAAGATAAATCTATATGGTACTAAAATATCAGCTAAACCAATTATCTCCCTAAAACAAAAAAACAGAAAACCTAGACAGGTCAATCAGATAGAAAGTAACAAATGACAATGTCTGTCAGACCATATTATATAAACTGAGGGTTTTGGAAAAAATGGAAAAATCCAAGGAAAAGAAACTACCAATTTGAGACAACTGAACCAACAGGGTCTGGGGAGATGCCAGATAAAAATCCTCTGGTCCATGGTGATGAGGGAGCCAAGAAGATTGTGAATTCCAGTGCAGGTAGCACATGTGATGTGGATGATGCAGACCTCAGCCCTAGAATGTTTTTACAGCAATGCAAATCTTACAAATGCTGTTCTCTAGGGAATTTTGATGAGTCAATTCTCCATTTATCATTGGAACTCTAAAGAACTTTTGCAGCCAATTACTCATATTTTTGAGAGACACTAGTTCTCTATCAGTGGAGTACTGACATACCAGACTCTAAACACAAAGCTATTTATTTAGTAGCATTAACACTACTGGAATTTTTATTACCTTTCATCTCTAAATTCACCAGGCTGAAAAGTATTTTATTGTAATTACTGATCTTAGGGAATTCAAGTGGGTTGTGCAAATAAGGCTTATGTGAGTAAACTGTAAAATAGATAATATTATGCTTTTGAAAGTGACTTTTTAGAAATCTTTAATTATATCTTAACACTGTCATATTACCACTTGAGAGGTGAGTTCATTTCACTTCAGAACGGAGTAGAGGAGCCAGCCTAAGCCCTTGACATCGCTGATGAGAAGAACTGAGGGTCAGAGAGCTTGAATTGATTAAGCTGGGTCACACAGCTCTGGTTAGCAGCAGAACTGTTACAAAATGGATCTCAGGGCTCCCACCTCCCAGCCCAGGGTTCTTTTCCCCACATCACTGCTGGCTCTCAATGGACAAGGGTTTCCCACTCTTAAGTTTCTTGGCTACCAGTCTATCAACTGATAATTAATGATCTGTGAACACTGAAAAGTGTCAGAGAGCTTTCCATTTAAAGGATCCCTGGGAGTAAAAGAGGATCCTTTTAGGATGTAAATAATCACTACCTAACTTCTATTTTCTTATTTCAGATTGTCATTAAAAACCCACACGTCTATTCAAGAGTTAATTATAGCTATTCAAAGCTGTGACTCCTATTTCTGGGGAGTACAGTCACTCTGATGAATAGACAAGATATCTGAATTCTCTCATTTTCCTGCCTGGTGACAGTGAAGCAAATGCTGAAGAGGTGCTGGTAAAAACCTCACTTTGGAAGTTCAAAAGCCAGACCTATCCTGGACTCAAAATTTGAGGCCTTTACTTTCTGGACACAAAAGTCATCTTAAAGAAAAAAAGCCTATGTTAGGGAAAGGGGTGGGCTTTTACTGTTTTAACCAACAGAATCATAGCTCTTACAGTTGTTAGTCTTCTTAAGGAAGCTCTATGGCAAAGACTTTGCATCTTCACTTATATCCCCAGAGCTGGCAGGGACCAGAGAGATCATCTAGTCCAATGTCTTCCCTTTACAGATGAGGAAGCTGAGGGCGGGGAAAGAGTTAATTATGAAGCTTTTCGTGAGTCTATTTACAATCGGATGGTTAAAGGAGTCCAGGCATAAAAATTTCTATCCAATGACGGAGTCATATTTATAAACCACCCCTGGAGTACATCAACTTGCCAAATTACTTCATTTATATTTATATTATAGAACGTTGTTCCAAAATATTCTCTGGGCTATGTATAATACAACAAAGATAAAACTGAACAGCATGATGCTTTTTTTTTTTTTTTACAAAAAGACATTCAATTTATGATATATTTTCAAATAACTACAATCACAATCATATGTCAAAAGGGGAAATGGAGAGGGGGAAGAGGGAAAGAAGGGAAAATAGAAACAGAGCTCATGAAAGCACATGGGAAGAGACACACAAGGGAAATCACTTGGGAAAGAAATGAGGGACAGTGGGTGTAGACACAAGAAAAAGGCCACATTTGTGGCCATCTGCCTCTTGTTTGATTTTCTAAGGTTTTTTTTAAAGGAGAATAAGAATGTAGTTTCAGATGTTTTGAAAATAACATGAAAGCAGTGCCTTATTTATACATGCAGCATTATACAAAATTCAGCCATGTGAGTGAAAATGAGCATGTTCCTAGGACTTAAAGAAATTCATGCCACTTATAAGGAGACCAAGAAATCAACCTTTAAATGCTTAAAAAGTTTGACTCTCTCTTAGTACCTTTTAGTACTAAGTCTTCATGGGGCTGAAGGTAGGAGTGGAGGAAAAAAAGAGAAAAGGGATTAAGCTGCACTTTCTTCAGGGAGACATATGTGTTCTCTTATTCTGAGCTACAGCACAGTATGGTGCCTTGCACATAGCTGGCACATAATACATTTTTTTTGGAATTGCTGTTGATTTGGGAAGAAGAAAACAGGAAGGGAAGATGGGTATGACTTAGAGGGGAGTGGGCAGAACCAGCCAGTGTGGACGGAAATAGTGAAAACTTTATAGAATATAGAATTGGAAGGGCTCTTAAAGGTCATTTAGTCCAACTACTTCATTTTTACAAATAAGGAAATTGAGGCCCAGAGTGGTTAAAGAAGTCATCCAAAGTCACACAAACAGTAAAAGGCAGAGATGAGATTTGAACCCAGGGCTTTGCTGTTGTTGGGTCATTTCAGCTGTGCATAACTCTTCATGACCCCATTTGGGGTTTCCTTGGCAAAGATCCTGGAGTGCTTTGCCATTTCCTTCTCCTGCTCATTTTACAGATGAGAAAGCTGAGGCAAACTGGGTTAAGTGACTTGCCCAGGGTCACACAGCTAGTAAGTGTCTGAGGGCAAATTTTAATTCGGGAAGATGAGGTTTTTCCTGACTCTAGGCCCAGAGCTCTATCCACTGCGCCACACAGCTGCCCAGTGCATCTAACTCCAAACATGGGTGCTAGAGATCATTTCTGCAAGCCAAACCAATCAATCAACCAAAACCCAGATTTTTCCTCTTTTCCTTTTCTACTTTTTCTATCTGTCTTCTTTTCTGTCTATCCTTCTTACTTCTGACTTTAATACAACATCCATTATTTTGTTGTATTATGTATAGCTTTAAGTTCGACATTCTATAGTGACATAAACTCCTTCAAGGTGGCACCATAGTGCACGATCTGGCGTATGGAGGACTGGAGTTCAAATCTTCCCTTGGACACTTATTAGCTGGGTGACCCCCAGGCAAGACACTTAGCCTCTGTCTGCTTCAATTTCCTCAACTATAAAGTGGAGCTATTAACAGCACCTACCCCAAAGGGTTGTTGTGCAAATCAAATGAAATTATACTCGTAAAAAGTGCTTAACACATGCTGGGCACACAGTAAGCACTATATAAATACTTCTTCCCTCCCCCTCTCACTCCTTTATCACAGTGTCTAGTAAGGTTCTACACATACACATTATTCATAATGGTGATCTCGAGGTGCTGTGAGATCTGCACTTGCCTCCTGAACTGTCAAACACCCATTATAGTTTCAGTTTTATGTATTTTAAAGTATTCTAACTTTGAAAAATGGCCCATCATCCGTGGCAAGATAATATTCTACTAACTAGAGTATCTCATTGACCGGAATGCTCAATTTCCCAACTTGTGGAGTTTATTGTGTATTGGTGTGCTAATATCTATTCGTAATTATGTACCCACCTCTACTCTAGGTCTTCGGGATAGCAAATGTGTGACCAATTAGAGACTGGAGAAAGAAATGGCAAATCACTTCAGTATCTTTGCTAAGGAAACCCCATGGACGGTATGGTCCACGGGGTCACAAAGAGTTGGACATGACTGAATCAACTGACCAACAACACAAAAAAACAAATTAGAGGATACAGTTATCGTTACAGTTATCTTAATGGTTCTGGCAGCCAACAAGGAAACATCAAAAGACTCATTTCTTTAAACATCACTTTTTTTCTGAATAGTATTATTATGGCTTTCTCTGATAATTATTGCCTCTGTACAAGTTGTGGGTTGTCAGTACTGATTTGATTTAAGCACTGCTTCCCAAGTGCCTTCATATTTACATGTACTGACTTGTTAAATTATGCAGCGTTAATTAATTGTTCATGTGGCAAGATATGCATTGCAAACGGTTCTGATTTAAATGTAACCCATCCTCAAATATCCACACTGCGGATAAATTCAGCATACTGACAATGGCCAAACCTCACCAGCTTCAATCTTTAGTCCCTTTAGAAGGACAAGAAGTTAAACTGAGTCAATGCCTGACATGGAGACTGGTGGGGCTGGGGGGAGGGGGGAGTTCACTGTGTTCATTTTCGAGTTGCAGTAAAAAATCTAGATGTTTTCAAATATTTTGCATTATATCAACAAACCATCTATAATTTAACCTTTATTTCCAATTAATTTATCCATATGTTTGCCATTGTGTGTAGCAGGTCATGGAACTTGGTCCAATCCTTCATTTTACAGATGAAGAAACTGAGTCCCAGAGAGGTTAATAAAAAATTTGTCAAAGCCCCCACAAGTCATAAAGTGAGGAATTCAAATCAAAATCAAACATCACTTATTCCAGCCCCCCTTGTTTACTGAGGAAGAAAGTGAGGCCCAAAGAGGTCACTTAATGCAACTTTTCAATTAACATGCCTACTCCTATAAGCTTCCCTGAACCAGCACTTTTACATTAAGATGAGATTCAAGCATCTTCACAAGGAAAGCTGCCAACAAAAGGAAGTTTGGGGATCTAACTCTACCAGGTCTCACCCTTATACAAGGATGACTGAAATGTGGCTTCTTTGAGACAAATTTGTACAAGATTGGAATCTGGGAACTGGGAGACTGTGGCAAGAGTCCAGGCCTGGGGCAATGAGTCACTGAACTAGGGTAGTGGCTATATCATTGGAAAGAAGGAGACAGATACTAGAGATGTGCTAAAGGGAGATTTGCTATGAGTCTGAAAAATGGATAAGACCTGACAAATTCCAGGGCAAGAAGCCTAGGAAGGGCAGTTTGGTATAGTGGCATGCCCATGGCCTCTGCAGTTAGGCCCTTGGTTCATAATCCTCCCTCTGTTACTTATGGCCTATGTGATTTTTAGGCAAGTCCCTTGACTTCTCACAGCATCTGTTCTCTTCACTGTAGGGGAGTTGGCTAGAACTTTACATGTTTTCATGGTCGCTGAGGTCTACTGTTTTCTAGAAGTCGGAAACCAGGAAAATCTTGAGTATCAGTCTGTTTATTCAGCTCACTACTCTTGCTCTCAGGGCTTCATTTCAGAGGTGTGAATCCTGAATGTGTGGATTCTTTTTGACATCCAATGAAGGGGCTTAACTCTAAATGTAGACCCAACACCAGTGCTCCAGCTTAACCTTCTTCGGATTCAACATTACTCAGTCACAAAGATAATTCCCTTGATCAGCATTTGGTACATTTTTTCTTCCATCTCTTCTTTTCTTTTAAATAGACTGAATGAAAAGCAGATAGGCAGGATGCCAACACACCTAGATCCACCCTTCATCTGAGCTCCTCCAGCATCAAGTATCTATCTGATTCATTTGGTATTTATCATACAATGCCTCATATTTTCAGTTATCTTTTTGTATGTGTACATATGGCTTCCCTGCAGAAATCACAAGCTCTTGCTGGCAAGAGTGGTTCCATTAGCCTCTTTGGATGTCCCAACTACCTACCAGTGTGCCTCACCACTGTAGACATTCAACATATGAATGCTGATTTATCATTTGCAGATCAGCAGCTCTGAGGAATACAATTCAATTTAACTCGACGAACATTTGTTAAGCTCCTACTGTGTGCAAAGCACTATATTACACACTAAGAATATCAAGGCAAAACAATCATTACCCTCAAAAAGTATACAGTCTACTGGAAGGAGGAAGAGGAACACAGCACATACACAAATAATTAAATATAAAATTATAGTAAGCAACATAAAGTAATTTCAAGAGGGAAAGATCAGTAACAACTAGAGATTTGCAAAAGCCTGATGTAAGAGGTAAGTCCTAAGCTGTACTTTGAAGATAAGGATTTTAAGAGATGGAAGTAAGGAAGAATGCATTCCAGATATAGAGAACAGACCATACAAAAGCATTGAGGTAGAAGATGGCTACAAGGAACCAACAGATCAGTTGACTGGAATGGAGAGTATATGGATCCATGAAGAGAAGTAATATTGAATAAGGCAAAGGAGGGAAGTGGGATCCAGATTGTGGAGAGCTTTAGATCCAGGTTGAGGAATCTGTATTCTGTCCTAGGGAGGCACTGGAGATTTTTGAGTAAGAGAATGATATAGCCAATATCTTTGTTATAGGAAAATCAATTTGACAGCTTTGTGCAAGATTGGAATCTGAGAACTGGGAGACTGTGGCAATAGTTCAGGCCTGGGGCAATGAGTCACTGAACTAGGGTAGTGGCTATATCATTGGAGAGGAGAAAAATACCAAGATGTGCTAAAGGGATATTTGCTATGAGTCTGAAGAATGGATAAGACTTGACAATTAATTAAACATGGGAAGGGTGAGAGAGAAGCAAGAGTCAAAGATGACTCAGAGGGTGTGTATCTTGTTGATGTGAAGGATGGCGGTATTCCCAGTATTCCCGACAGATGGACATTTGGAAGAGGGACAGGTTTTGGGGGGTAAAAGATGAGTCCTGTATGGGTCAAGTTGATTTTGAGATGCCAGTGGGTAGAAATGGGGCAGCTAGGTGGCTCGGTGGATAGAGTACTAAGCCTCGTCTTCATGAGTTCAAATCTGGCTTCAGACACTTACTAGCTGGATGACCCTGGGCAAGTTGCTTAACCCTGTTAGCCTCAGTTTCCTCATCTGTAAAATGAACTAGAGAAGGAAATGGCAAATCACTCTAGTACCTTTGTCAAGAAAACCCCAAATGGGGTCACAAAGAGTTGGTCATGACTGAAAAACAACTGAACAGAAATGTCTAGCAGGTAGTTTGGTAATGCGGGACTGGAGTTCAGGAAAAAAAGAAGAGAACTAAATACATAAATTTTTATAGATATGATGACCAGACCAATGGAAGTTTGAACCCTCCAAGAGAGGGTACAAGGATAGAGAGTTGAGAGGACACACACAGTTCAGAGCGTGGGCACAGAAGGATAATCCAGTAAAAGAAGCTAAGAAAGGAACCATCAGACAGGTAGGAAGAATATCAAGAAACAGCAGAAGCCAAGAAAGAAAAGAGAATGAGCAGAAAGCAGAGGCTGACTGTGTCACAAGCTATGGAGAACCAAGTAAAATAAGGACTGAGAAAAGGTCAATGGGTTTAGCGACTAGTAGATATTGGTAACTTTGGAAAGAATGATAACTATCTTGGTGTCGGACAAAACATAGGTCTTTAAAGTCGGAAGAGAATTTAAACGAATAAGATCTTGTCCGATGCTTTATTTAATAGGTAAGGAATTCGAGGCCCAGACAGGAAACGAGGCTTGCTAAATTGAGCTCAAGTCTTGAGACTTCTATTCCAGAGCTCTTTCCATGTCAGGACACTGCCTCATGCCCTCAATTGCAAAAATGTCAGATCTGTTTACAACAAAGTTCTGTTTATCCAGAAGCTGAAGGTATCTGAGCCTTCTGGTTAACCAGATATCTTGATGTAATAGTTATTATACACCACAAACTATACTTGAGACAAAAATTGTAACAAGGATACTTTAACCTTTTTTTCTGGTCCCTAGAAAGAAGGCTGTCTCTAGGATCTCTCTGCCTTCTCTGAGTTTTATAAGCATCGATTGCTGTTAGGTTATGAAAGCAAATCTTATTTAAATTTGATGATTACTAGGACATCCTAGCAGGGTGTTTGTGGCACCTTTGAACATCCATCATGTTAAATCCAGGGTGGCTGATTTTCATAAAGTAAATTCACACCCTGTCAGTTCTAAACCTAAAAGAGTCAAAATAAACTTCTATAAGGGGATCTTTAAAATGGCAGAGGACAACTGCTCAAAAAATGGCCGACTTTTTTCCATTTCAGATACCAGGAGTCTGACTTGATTAGAGACTTATTCCATTTTGTATTGCTTGGATTCCAGGTTAATTTCTTTGTATGTGCCATTTTCACTGACTGATATATCAGGGACTAATGAGGCCACATCTGTCAAATGCTGTGAGCTCCCTGGAGAAAGGTGCTACATGCATTTGTTATTTCATTAGCAGGAAAATTGGCATTCTCTTAATCAGATGATCTACACAGGAGGGAGAAGGGGCTCCAGGAACTTTAGTCCAATATGCTCAGCAGTAGTTTGTGCACAACCTGGGCCGAGGAACCTGTATTAATTAGGGAGAAAGGGCCTGACCAGAAACAATGATAGGCTGCTCAGCATTGTTCTCAAAGACTGACTTGTGATGCCATTTTATTATCACACCTTTGGAGAGCTACCAGGCAATTTTAGAAGAAAACTTAAACCTGAATCTTGATAATGAGATCATAGGACTTAAGGATAGAAGGTCCATATAGCTCCCTACTCCAAACCTCCCACTTTACAGATGAGATAACCCAGGACCGAAGAGATTAAGTGATTTGCCCAAGGTCTCAAAAGTAAATAGTAAGTAGCAAAGCAACTTTTGGCAATTACTAAGAAGAGTCACACCCAATCAAACTCTACTTTTCCTCTGGTCTTGAGGAGGTAGTAGTCTTCAGAAAAATTAAAAAATAATTATTACTACTGTATAAACTCATTAAAAGAAATTATTTTTAGAATTTCTTCCCTAGTTGCATAAGCCACATACAATCATCTTTTCAGTCACTACTGCAAGGCAGTTTTTAATCAAACTTGGGATCATTTATGAAAATCACATTCATTTTTTATTTAAATTTTTTGGAACCATGTTAATTCTAAAATACTTTCTCTCTAGTTCCTGTGGGACTTTATGGAGTTTCTGAATCATTTCTCCTCACTCCTCATCTCATTTCTCTTTATGAAGATGATTTAAAATGAAATAAACTTTGCCATCAGGTTAGGTCAGAGAAGATGAGATAAACTCCCAAGTATGAATTGTAGGTGATATTCGATTGTTGCCCTGGTAACTCTAATTACTCCTGGTATCCTATTTATGGCTGGCACCTGGAGGCAATCTCTAGGTAGGCTTTTGTCACTACAAAGGAATCAGGAGCTACAGAGCCAGAGGGACAAGGACCAAGTCTATCCTTTGTCCTCAGGGATTTATAGACAGACCACAAAAACATTCTGCTCTGTCTCTCCATCTCTCTCTCTCTGTCTCTGTCTCACTACTCTCACTCATATAATATCAAAATGTTTTTTAAAGTTATGTGTATATGTTTCACCTTCCCAATTAAAAGTCTAAGCTCCCTGAGGGGCAGAGGCCACATCTCTATTTCTTTGTATCCTCCAGCTTGTCTTCAATGCTCCTAGTGTTCAAGACAAACTAAGCATTGGTGATCACAACAATATAAAGAAAAACCACCCGGAAAGGCTTCAGATCTCTGATCAACACAGTGACAGGTTGTGACTTCTTGGCACAGGGGTGGTGGCTTATGGGAGCAGATGTGGGCAACATCTTGACTTGTTTTGCTTAACTGTACTTAATTGCTATAAAGGAGGGTACTACTGGGGTGGGGCTGGGGTCATGGGGAAATGACAATGATGTTAAAAAAAAATCAATCAAGAAAACATTAAAAAAACCCTGTTGACTGGGAAAATGTGTCTACTGTATACTTCCATCCCACTCTTCATCTTCTTCCATAGGCTAAAGATATTTCAGGAGTCCAACACCTGAATCTCCAGGAAAACTCCTTAAACAGAGGAGCCAAGAACATGTGTAGACAAGGGTTGGGGTGGGGAATGGAAGGTAAAGAAAATTTAGGGGCTATTTTTGTTAATTATTTGTAGGAACCCCCAAGGTTAGCTTGAATATCAACTTGGCTTCGGACGCTTTCTGAGCTCTGGTAACTGGGAAAGAGCACTGGTATTCACCATGATTGCTGAGAAGCTCTTGAATATATGTGGTAGGGGTTAATGGAAGAACTATAGCCATCTCTCAAAATGGCTACTGAACTCAGGCAGGCAATTTCCCCTACTCTCCTAACTGCCTCTATCCATTTGGAGTGGCTCCACAGTGCACTCTAGAAATCCCTCGAGGGCCATTACTATCCCCAGGGTAAACCATTCCTTCTTAATCCTCAAAAGTAGATGAATAGATACTTCTCTAGAGGTTCATTTACTGGTCTGAGCGATCATTTGCTTCCCATGAGCCACAAGGCCCGCCTGAAAACCATGGCTCCATGTTGCCACTTTTTTTTTTAAACTAACCCCACACAAGTTTTAAAAACAAAACAAAAAACAAAACAAACAAAAACAAAACAAACTCACTAGGGCACATTAATGTAACATGAGGATGTGCCACAAAGGACCCAAGAATTTCAAAGTTGGGCCTGGAACTGAAGTTCTATTTAAATCTCCCAAGAATTATGTATTATATTGAGTACAATACATAACTCTGAGTCTTATCATCAGAAGGATTTAGTCCCTTTCGATGTTTCAAAAGAAAGGGGAGGGGCAGGGGGGAAGGGGGCCTGAGAGACCCATGGTACAGTCCCAACACAGTGGCTGTTCCTATCTGCGAACATTTGAATGGGAGACCATTCACAAAAACTGGATTGGGAAAGCTTTGGGGAGGAAAGAAATGGGAGAATGGTGATAATTTGCATTAAAATAGGGGGTCTACTCCCTAAATAGGCTGGGTTTGCCTGAATGGATGTTAAATGCAGCCCAGGGTACCTCAACAAAAATCAAGGGCTGCCTTTGTCATCTTTTTTAATACCCAGATACCCTGCCCCCTTCATCATCCCCCAAGCCTTTGCATGATGCAATAGAAGGCACCCTTGTGTATGTGTGTGTGTGTGTGTATGTGTGTGTGTTTTAACATCAAAGCACTTGGGAGTACCTTAGGGATAAAGTATCAGCCTCCACTCTGAATTCCCTGGCGCTTTCGGGGTTAAGTCAGACTCTTTAATGCTTAGGGAATGTAGATTTTTGTGCCTTATTATTTAAAGGCTGAGAGCAGGGCTACACATTCATTATTCTCATCATAGCGAGGGAGGCCAATGCATTCTAGTCACATACAATTAAGCTATAATTCTACAGCATGACAGACTAAACATACATGTCTAGACAGAGAAAGAAGATGCTTTCAAATACAACCTTAGACATTTTCCAAGAGGATTTTATCTTGCTACGGAAAAATATTAGGGACAAAATCTTGCCTCATTAATGTCTATGGAACTGAAAGATTTGCATGACTTAATTTCAAAAGGCTCGATTTTAATTCACTATCAAAAAACTAGTGCATAGGGTCAAGAAAATTTCAGGACAAATCTCACTTTACTGAGATTTTCTTTTAAGGCAAAAGAATGGGTTTTTAAAGTAAAATTAACAAATTGAAAATTTCATCATGTTGGAGACTGTGTTAACGTGGTCAGCAAGTTGTTCTAACCAGTGGCAAAATATCTAAATACAAGTTTTTTAGGATTTATTTCACGACTGAGGATTAAGTAAAAAAAAAGAAATCTCAGTTGCAAAGTCCCTAGTTATTTGTTTATCAGAGGTAAGTGAGGGACTGTTGAAACTGTTTGAAGAAAAAGTTAAAGAATTATCTTGTGCAGAGCCATCACTGCATTCAAAGTCCTGTGCCAGCCATCAACTCTGCACCAATGAGCTATGATCTGCTTCCCAGAATCTGCTGTGTCAATGAAATAAACCCTTTCCTGACCTTTCCTATCCCACTTCGGTTCAGTCATATTCTGCTAAAGTAACTTAGTGCTCTACAATTCCCAAGGTCCTCTAAAGCCACTGGCAGTCTTTGGCCATAAAAACACAAACATTCCTCTAAAAACAGTCTTCAACGTGATTTTTTAAAATAAAGCTTATATTAAAGTTACAAACACCTAAGGTCAGCATTTTTTGGTAGTCAAAGTTAATCATCAAATTTGTCAAGTTTTCACCGAGAAAAAGAAACAATGGTTTCCATATCTGGTTGTACCACAAATCACTGTCACATTGCTCTAAACGGAGAAGCAGGAGAAAAGCATCAGAGGAAACACAACCGGCGGGTAATTTTAAATTCTTTACACTTCTTTAGGACAAAAATATTTGGAGTACTTTTCCTCAGTTTTGTGTTCATTACATGTGTCCCTTGGACCAAATTCCCATCCTGATTCTTAGGCTTTGAAATGTTCGCTTCTGCTGTCCTTAGATGTGATTAGCTCCACAGCGCCACCAAGGAAGGAAGTAAAATGAGTTGCGGAAAGAAAGCAATTTAACTAAAAAATATGGCAGCCTGTAACTTCCGTGTAGGCATTAATAAAGTGAATCAAAGTTGGTTACAGACAATAAGAGCTGAAAGGAACCTTAGAGCTCACCTCAAGCATCCTCTTTTTACAGATGTGGAAACAGAAACAGAGAGGTCAGAAGTGACTTGCCAAAGGTAGTAAATGTCACAGGTAGTAAATGGCAGAGCTAGGATTTGAACTCAGGTCATCTGACTCCAAAGCCAGTTAAGTGCCCTTTCTACAGTGCCACACAGCTTCCACATATAAATAGATATTTTATTATATAATTGTATAAATCTAAGGAAAATTCAGGCTATCATTCCATTATTAAACTACTCAATTCTTGGACCTTATTTTTGGACTGAGTGAATGACGTGAAACATGAATATGTATCTAACTTTTCACTTCCAGGTAACTGGCCTGGACTAAGACCAGGCTAAGAGTGACTATGGGATTACCAACTGGTCTCCTATCTGATGACACCTTTGGCATTAATTAATAGGTTCAAGGCTGCCTAGGAAATGAATGGTAATCTTAGAAAAGCCATGAGGCTAATACGTTGCAAAGACAAAACTGCCCTAATTATTCAGTTTAGGGCTGAAACATTTAAAGAATGGACAACATGAACTGAATATCTTTGTTGTTTAGGCTGCCTCCATCTTGTGCAGAGGATTCCCACATTCAATATGATCACTCTAAAACCATGCCTTCATAGTGACAATAAAACTCTATAAACCAATCTTGAATGGAAATTACAAAACAAGAACAACCCAAGTAGGAAAAAAGATAATCTTCCCCCTGGCTGGCTTGAAATCACAAGCAGGACTTAACACAGACAAGGTATTTCTTTATTTTGAAGCTTCTGTACAGGAATGATGTGGAATTAGCCATCTGGGTAATCTCTTTCAATGATAACTTCAAGGCTACTGCCGAGGAGTTCATAAGAACAAAGCCATTAGGAAAAGCGGTAGCTATTGGCATGGACGTATAATGGCATACTGTCAACCATTATTCCTCTCCTGAATAATCATGGAGACAAAATCTGGGTGGGTAAGGGATTATGAGCTGCAAGGAAAAAGCGAGAAGGAATCCAATGTGAGAGGCTTTTTGGGAATTGGAAAGATGGAATAAGAAGGGTAAAAAAAAAAACCACAAGTGATGGATGACTAGAGAGTTAAGGAAGAGATGAAATTAGGGGAATTGGAAAAGATTAGATCGGTGCTGTCTCACCTGCCCACTCATCTTTTCAAGATGGCCTCTGTATGTGGGGGATCCAACACAGGGTCTGCTGTGTTTACGTGTCCCTGTGGGGGAACTGTCGTATCTGCCTTAGGCTTTGCAGAATTATGGCAGATGTGTTAAGGCTGAAGCAAGAACCACATCTCTCTCAAAAAGTTTTCCTAATGAGAGCAGAAAATAGCTAATGCCTTCCCTCTGTTGAGTCTGGTGAACTCTTTTCTCCAAAAATGCCATGTGATCTAGTAGAAAAGTCAACGGGATCTGAAGCCTGAATATATTGGTCTGAATTCTAGTTTTTGCCATTTACTACTTGTGTAACCTTGAGCAAGTAATTTTAACTTCTCTGGGCCTCAGTTTCTTCATCTGTAAAAAGAAGAGGTTGGACTAGATGCCCTCTAGGAGGCAGAGTGAATAGCTCTCTGGAATGAGAGGCTAGAAGACCTGGGTTCAACCCTTACCTCAGACACTTAGCGGTGCGACCCTGGGCAAGTCACTTAAACTGTTTTAGCCTGTTTCCTCATCTGTAAAATGTGGATAATAACGGCCTCTTTCATAGGTTATGGGGATCAAATGAGGTTATAGATAAATATCTACACACATATAAATATACATGCACACATACATACAAAATAAATTCAATTCGATGATTCAATTTAATATTTCAATTCGATATCTATATAAATTGATTTGTAAACTATATAGCATTACATAAATGCTATATATTATTAGTTATTAATAATATTAGAAAAAGTCTTTCAAGTTCTAGGTCTAAGCTACCATGACTGCCTTGGGGACAAGTTCTCTTTCATTATGCATGTGTATGTGTATATATGTGTATATGTACGTGTGTATGTATATATATAAAAATCAAGTGGCATATACGTACATACACACACACACACACACACACACACATACACACATTTAAAAATCAGGTGGCAAGGAAGTACAGGGCCTTCCCTGGCCAGAATAATGAGCCACCTTTAAAACCAGTTTTCATTCCTCCAAGATCCAATTCCGATAAAAGCCCAAAAGACGTTTTGGGACCATTTATTTACAATAACAAGGGCTTTCCCAAAACCATGTGCAAGGCATTGTGGAACTTAAGTGAAGCAGACTGTAGGCCTCAATGACCATTCCGGGAATCCCATGTTTGTTTTAACAAGTAAGAGAAAAAAATCTAATAAGCTGTCTCTTAAGGAATTTTGAACAATAACTTCTATAAAATGAAACTAGACAAGCATTTGTCCTCTTACCAGAATTTTCCTAAAAAGATGTATCTTGCCAGAAAAAAAGGCTACTTTCTTTTATATTCACAATGTGACAAAAGGAAGCCATGATTTCAGTACCCTAAAAGGATTACCTTTAGTAACTTAGTTTAGTAAATTACGCGCTACAGTATGACATCATGAACCCATAAAATTTTCCTATTCCAATTTCCAGTAAAATTCAATAGCTCCCCATACACAGAGTACTATGTGACTTCATAGCAACTTTCACTGAACAAGCTCATACTGAATTTGACAGTGGAGTTTGGCACTTTTCACTCACTTCCAGAAACTATCCATCTGGCTAACAGAAAGCTACACAGCCCTTCTTCTGCCATCATCCTAGGGCATTCGATTCAAACCGACAACCACAGAGAGCCTGCTAGCAGAACTGCTAATGAATGAGTCATGAATATAGTGCCTGGGTTAGATTCTCAGTCTGTGGGATGCTGTGGGACGTTTCCCAGAGTGACATACAAGACAAGAATTTGATCTCAGTCAAAGAAATGCTGAGCCCAGTTTCTCCTTGATACGATGCTAAGATACTAGCAGGAAGACTCTGAATGCACACAAGAAAAAGAAATGCCCAATTACACATTACCCAAAATTTAAGTAATAGCCAAAGAACAACATGGGACGTCATTGTCTCATGGCCAGTGAACTCAATAGCATGAGGTTATTGCCCCTCCCCCACCCTGCCCTAGGACAGATCTCTCCATAGGGACAGGAGTATGTTCTGCTTAATTCCTTAGGCTGTACCCCAGTTGTATTGAAAATTGCCATCCTCAGTAGAATAGGGAAAAGAAGATACAGCCACATTCACACAAATCAGCCTACTCCTTGAATAGCCATTCAGATTATATGCCTATTGAGAAGAGGCCATTAGGACTATCTACAAGTTTCCATACTTTTTATGATCAATCTTTTGCAAGATTCGTCATCATCTTGTGAAAGCTCATGTGTTGGCAGGCCAGACTTGCCAGCTCTCTATTACCCCTGATTGTTTGCATTTGGTTTGGAATGCCAAAGTGATTTTGGTTTCTGTCCCTAATGGTATCTGGCTAAGATGAATGATAAGATTATTTTGCTTTTCCTGAGTATATGCCAACTAGTTACAAGGAGAAGAGGTTCAGGACTGCATTGCAGGGCAGATGGAAATAAGCCTAGGATTAAAAAATTTCCTCCTAAGAATCCACACTTCTTAGGATAACCCACATATAATTGAGAGTTGATTATACTTTTAAATGATGCTAATGTCTAAATATATTTGCATATCAAATAATACACAGAAACCTTTCCAAATAATTAAAGTACTTAAGGGACCCTCAAGTAATGGTTCCCTTCATACAACAAATTTACATTTTCATTTAAAACTCTATATTGAATAACATTGAAAGTAAAATCACCTCGAACATCTGGAGAAAATCGTGCAGAATGTCGAGATACGAAAAGTTTCAGTTCTTGATCCAAGTTGCATTCAATCAGGTTTGTGTCCCATGATCGGATTCCTGAAGAGAAAGTAAAAAAAGAGAGAAACCATGGATCCAGTTAGTCATCCAAATGTGGTTTGGAAAACATCAAAGGAACATTTCCAGAATTTTAAGGAAGGATGCAGAAACTCCTTCCCTAGAGAGCTTTTTGAAGAACCGTGGGTACCACAGAATCAAATACCCTTCTCTTAGAAAACTAATCAAACTTCATCTAGGCTAGAACATGGTAGGGAAGGAGGGGGAAAGACAAGAATAGGATGAACTCTTGACTCCTCATAAAAATTTAAATACTGCTTTTTTGGACAAGTGAAAGAAAACACTCATTAGGGAAATGACAGGCTCCACTCCAGGATGGAAACAGGAAGAACAAGGAGAGAAATCTCAAGAGGTAGAGTCTGGGTTATAAGGCCACTGGAATGCTCCCTTGTTGTTCAAATGGGCTACTCATGGTTTGGGTGTGGTCCCAGCTAAAGGAAAGGTTATGTTGGAAGGGGGGAGAACCGGGGTTCATTTTCAGGGCTTCAGTTCTAAGTGATTCTATTTTCACTGTGGGTGTGTCCTCTACTCTTCACAAGCCCTATCTTTGAATACTGTTTCTCCAATTCTTCAGTGCCAAGGCAAGAAGGTTTTATGCAATCCTGAGCAAAAGCCTGACTCTCTTAGTATTCAGGACTTGGACTTGGAAGAACTATCCTTTTCCAGGCACATTACCTGAGCAAGTGGACAGAGAGCCCTTTATTCGTGGTTATTTTTATTAAGTTTTCATATCCTGCGGCAAAAAGGAAAGTGATGTTTAAAAAATCATAAAACCTCTCTAAAATTGGAATTGATGGCTCATCTACTCTAGGAAAAAAAATGTGTAAGCTTCCTTTGTACAGAAAGGAAGCTGCAGTCAGCTGAGAGGTGAGGCTGGAAAGCTGGATGAAAGGCAGTTTCCTGCACCAACAGCCTCTGTGATCCCATCCTTCTTCCTTCCTCCCTCCTTTGCCTGTTCTGCCATCCTGAGGGGAGGGCCTGGGAAGGAGTACCAACCTCTGTATGTATCTGTAGGAATGAGGGAACAGAACAGAGACTGGGAAACCACAGAATCCTGTGTAGTCAACCTTTTAGATTTCCCTCATAAAGCACTGCACAAAGCAGGGAGTACCCTCTGAGAGTGTGTAGGTTTTGCAAAGGCCATTTAACACTAACAGGGGCCTAGAAAGAACCCCTCAAGGGTCCACATATCATTGGAGCTGAAGGGAGAGGGAAGGACAAGGTTAGACATCACTTATTCCAAGGGTTCTTAACCTAAGATTGTGAATTTATTTAAAACAAAAAGACAACTTTTTTTCAATAACTGTATTTCAATAGAATTCATTTCCTTTGTAATCTTATATATTTTATTTTATGCATTTAAATACATTATTCTGAGAAGGGGTCTATAGGCTTCACCAGACTCCTTCACACACAAAAAAGGTAATCTCTGGTCTAATTCAATTCCTTCATTTTATAGATGAGGACAGTGAGATGATGAGGAAAAGTGAAATGATTTAACCAGCTAAGTTAGTAGCAGAGTTGTGTCTTGAACCCAGGTCTTTTGCTTACTACCCCAGTTATCACTCTCCAACCCAGTACATCTAGCAGGCATTTACTAAGCACTCTCTTCGTAACCATCAGATTATTAGACACACCTGCCAATGAGACAGGTGAACAGATTGATTTAAAAGAAAAAAAACTGGTTGGGTTGATGTCTCCTGTTAACTGCATACTTGAGGGCATGTTGCTCACCCTCTCAGAGATTCAGGTTTCTCATCTATAAAATCAGGCTAATAATACCAGCCGTGCCTACCTGACAGGGTTGTTGTACAGATCAAATGAGATAATGAATGCCCAGTACTTAAGCTCCCTATAAACATGACCTGTCAATTATTATTATAAGCAACCCAGTGAGTTCATGTTTTTATTAGTCATTAGTGGCACAAAGGTAAGAGATTTAGAGCATAAATGCCACCATATAATTTTAATCACGCCTCTAAATCATTTGTGTCATCACTGTCCTGCACAGCGTCGGTGTCTTTCAAAGCATCAGACTTACTATTTCTGTACTACAACTGTATGTTGCAAGATGAACTCTCTTCTGCTCTCAGAATTTTTTAAACAAAGAAATATTCCAACCAAAAGCCCATTTTAACAACATTTTCAGATAGGTGCATAATTGCTTTAAAAAAAAAAGGCTTACCCAAATCCAGAGAGCCTCTAAAAAGCAATATAATTCCCGTTGTGATAGATGGGGAAAATTCGGGTGTGAAAGAGTTAACTCTATTAAAGAGCACCTAAATTATTACATATGATTTTATTAGTCTCCTTAGAAACATTAATAGTCTCAGTTTGCATTTGTGCTAATGGACTACTTAAATTTTAACGAGAAATGCATGTTGAGATTTGGTGATCTTTTTAGTGCAGAATTGATAAATGAGTTCTTCTCCACTCACAGGAGCGCTTGACAGGTTGAGAGGTCTGAATTCATTAGAATATTTTATTTCAATGTATACACTATATACTTGTCTAGTCTGAAAGATTATTGAATTCCTTCCTGAGCCACCTAATTGCTATTGTCTACTGAATTTTTCACAGCCCAGACCTGGGCCTCCACTTTGTCTTCAGGCTTGTCAGCATAAGCCAAGAAGCTAATCATGAAACATAACAAGGATTTAATTATAATATGTGTGAATATTTTGCTATTCATTCTAAATAATGCTAAAATTACTATGTTCTTTGGGAGACTTCTCTTGGAAGATGTATGTTCTGTGCAGCGATGGTATTCAGAGAGCCACAGTTTCAAAACCTTGACAATAATTCAAGTCTTGGGCAAAGTCCTACATATGAAGCTAAACACAGAAAGACATTTATGATGATTTATTTCTCAGTGAAAATGCTACAGGTTTATGGAAAAAAAGAAGTCCCCAAAGTGAATTAGCTAAGGGTAGGCACATAGTGGCCACCTTAAGTTCTAAGGATGACTCTAGTTTTGATATGAGCCATGGCAGCAGGAGAGATAAAGCCAGATAAGTTCAGAAAGGTTGCTATCTTTTGTCTATATTCATATAAGGGATAGAATAAATCATCAGAATTGAATGTTTTTCAGAAATCTCAATTCAGTTCTGCTTGGCTTAATTCCTGGACCACTACCAATACTCTACACCCCTCCTCACCCCTTTTGACTTAAGTCCTATCATTTGATTATCTCAAAGATCCAAAATAAAAGAATGACATTACGGAATTATGGTGAGATCAACTTAGATTTAAATCTAAAAGCCCAGGAAAAGTGACTAATTATGTATAGAGGCAAGTAAATTTATTGTACTGTCATAATTTTTAAAAGTAATCTATTCTAAAACCAACCTCAAGATCCCTGAGAGACTGACTGGTGAATCCCCATTTGCTAATGGAAAGCCATTTCCCATCAACACTAGTTTGCCTCCTCAAACTACCCCTAGTTGTTCTTTATTGTGCAGTTTGGATCATTTAAACTACTATAAGGCGATTATAATCAGAGGCTACAATTAAAATATTTTTTTAATTGTGTTAGAATCCTCTGCACAAGGTATAAAATTCTATGATCCTATGAATTCATTCTACTGTTATTAAAGCAAATAGCTGAGGAGTCTGTTTGAAATGAAACTGGGTGCTGGGTCTATGTTTTGGGCTCAATAAATCCCTCAAGAGCAGCCTAGTTAACCCTGAGGAGGGACTAGTTGAACATCATCATGTGCTTAAGCGGAGTCATTAAAGCTAGGCCATTTGGAAAATCATCTTTTCAAACATGGGAGGAGACCGTCACAGAGGCCATACAGCACTTCTTAACAGCATTCGAGAAGGCTCAGTGACGATCTTTGTCTTGTGAGTTCCAAGAAGCATCTGCTAAACATTCATCTAGGGATATCTAGAGCCTGTTGATTTGCTTCATCATCAAAAGCACCATCACTGGAAGCAGGGTAATACAGGAGAATGAGCCCTGGATTTAGAGCCAGAAGACCTGAGCTTGAATACCAACTCTGACATTAGAGCAAGTCACTTAACATCTCTGGGTCTCAGTATCCTCATCTGTAATATGAGGGGATTGGCTTAGATGACCTCTAAGTTCCCTTCTGGTTCTAAATCTATGATTCTTCTGTTTATTCCTGGTATATGGTAGATGATTCCCCAGTCCTCAAAGAGAACACCACAAGTAACCAAGTTATAAGGATCTCCAAACCGAATCTATAGAATCTCTGTTAAAAATGGTTGAGCAAGATTTCCAAGGGAAACACACACACACACACACACACACACACACACACACACAGCCATGGCACAAAGCCATATAATGCTTGCCAGCTGACCCATCCACAGCTCTGAAACATCATATAATCAACGACCTCCAGAGGAGAGCAATACAGTGATGTTCTGGATTGAGATACTCCCTAATGCAAAATTAAGGGTGGGTAGACCAGATTTTCTTGCTAAGTCATCTAAAATGTTTTCAAAACTGCCATGAATAGTATCTGGCAGAAAGGAGGTCTGTATGACTAAATCCTGGATGGAAGATCGAGGACCAAAGAAACACATCTGCAGATGAAGGTTGGCTTGATTATGGGGAGGAGACTCTGCTTCATCACTTGACTGATTGTTCCTGGGATCAATACTGCAGTCAGATCATTTTGGGGCTCCATAAAAGCTAGAGTCAGGAGTGTAAATAAGAAAGGCAAAGGCAGACCTGAAGCTTTCATGCCAAAGTCTAAAAAAAAGAAAAAGGAGGGTACTGGTTCTATCTGATTTGGCTAGTCTTCTACCAGAAGAGGTATGAATAAGTCTACTAACACCATGCCAAAAGAAATCATCAGCCAAGTTAACAATGGGGGAAAAAAATTTTTGGTCCAGAGCTGATCGCTGAACCACACCTACAATACAAAATTGCCTGAGGAAAGGCAGGCTCTGAAAGTAACTGCAGTTTCATTTCTGTAATTTCAATCTCTAGTACATTCTATTTCTTAAATCACCAATTGGGTTAAGAGATCTAAGGGAGACAGGAGAATTGGCAGAATGTAATGGTGCTAAGTAAGAATTATCATTATTATCCACTTGAAGCAGCAAAAAGGCAGCATAGCGCAGTGGAAATCACATTAGATTATGAGTCAAGATTTGCCGTTCTAGTCCTGGCTCTCCTACTGAGTAATTGGCATGACCTTGGACAAGTTGCAACCTTTCTGAGCCTTACTGCCTCGTGCAAAATGAGCATCAAAACACCCTTCCTCTCTACCTCACTGGGTCATTATGAGGATCATAGAAAATAATGCCAGGAGGAATTGCTCATTATCTTCGGCTCTGGTGCTGAAAAATAAGGATTTTGTCTTTTTTTTTCCCCTCCAAACCCCGCAGGGTGTGATAATAAGATTGACCATTACATTATTTCTTCGGATATTATTTTTTTTGAAGGTCAGATTTTAAAATCGTAGTTTGACCAGCCCATAAAGGCGAGTAAAATGCTCAAGCATCGGCATTTCCAACAGCAATCTTCCTTATTCTTGAGTTCTCTAGGTCTACTCGCGGTACAAATAGCCTAGCAACTGAAAAGGAAAACCAGCGCTTCCAAGTTAGAGAAACAAAAGAGACAGCTCTGGTGTGGGGCTGGGTGGTGATGCAGTTCTGCAGCTCCCCTCCCCTCCCTGCTGCAGCCTTTTGTTCTGTGCGCAGGGAGGGCTTTCTAAATGTAGATGAATAGCAAATTAATTAAGAAAAAGATTTTTAAAAAAAAAAAGAGAGAGAAAGAGAAAGATGTTCATTGTGCCTCTATTATTCCAGAGGAGCCAAGTGTGTGAACGCCCTTTGTCCGCTATGGGCTGCCGTAGGGACCGCAGTGCGGACTGCACCACGCCCACAAGCCGGTATCTGAGCAGACACTTCTCCAGCATCACTCAGCATAGAACAGAGGATGCTAGGGAGGCTGGGGCTGGGCAGGGCTGCGGAAGAACAGGATGACCTCTGCCTGGCTCGGGGATGGAGTGCACCCAGTGGGTGGGGGAGAAGGGCGGGGATGCACCTCCCACCCCCAAAGACACAGAAGTGCCACAATGGCGAGTGGTCTAGAAAGGTGGAGAAGAGGGTGCAAGGAGTGAGAGGTGGAGCCGTGCTACACCCAGCACCACCGGCAGCTCGCGCTGCGCCGGGCACCCTGCGTGCCCTTTCTCACCTCCCCAAGGTGTGGGCGCAGAGAACGCCCTGCCTTCCTACGGATCATCTTTGTGCAGGAGACAGCAATATATAATGCACCACCCAGGAGGCCGGGGGGGAGGGGGGTTGGGGAGGAAGGGGCGCACCACCCCTTCCTGCAGAGGCTGCTTGGGCTGAGTGTTGGTCCCTGTCTCCAGATATTGCACCTACATGACAAACACCGGCCCCGCCTTTAGAGCCCCAGAGGACGTACAACTAAGAGACGGATTCAGCTCTTTAACTAAGAATTTAACTAAGAAGGAAAAAGATGGGTTGCTCTCTGCGTCCAAGGACCCAACGGATATTTGATACTCTCGATTCACACACTCCCCATCCCTCGTCTTTTTTTTTTTTTTTTTTTTTTACTTCCCTAAGACCTGATTTTAAAAGAAGAAATGAATAAACCCCGCCCCACAACTTTGTCTAGCCCATTCTCCCTGCTGGAATTAAGTACAGCTAAAGCACTTGGCACACGAGGCAGGGAGCTGGTGATGCGCTGCGTTTCTCAATAAAAGCAGTCTCCTGGTCCCCACCCTTTTCCCACAGCCCCCTGTAGAAGCATCAGAAAAAAATTGGGGAGAGGGATGGTATAAAGGGAGGGTGGGTACGGTCTTCACACCAGTTACGCCAATAGGCGTGGACGGACCTGGAGGTTTTAAACCAAAATTTCTGTGGATAGCCGTTAGCCGAGAATTTCTATACAATCCTCCAGGTTACGCAGCACATGGTCTCCAAGCCAAGTAGAGACCCACTTGAGGGCTCCTCTTCCCCCCCCCCCCACCTCAGGAGATTGGGGGGGGGTGCGTAAAAGGGAGTGGTTACATGATTTTATCCTTTTTGCCTCTGGTCTTATGCCGGCTTATTGTGGCCCACGCTCCTCCCCCCACCTGCGTTTTAATTAAAGAAGGCTGTGGTCAAGTCCACAGCTGACAGATCTTTCAAGGTTATGAAATTGATTGCTCTTTCCTCCTCTCTTGTCTATAACTCATCTCCACCAAAATCAGTACAAAAGACTGTCCATACAGTAGGTTAAGGTGGTGGTAGAGGGTGCGTGTGCGTTTGTGTGTGTGTGTGTGTGTGTGTGTTGGGGTGGGGTAATTCTGCACCCAGGATGGTTTTGTTCTCTGCGTCTCGCCTCCGCCCAGCCTCATCTTGGCGCTTTGGGATCCCTCGGGCCAGACAGGGAGTGCCAGGGCTACGACTGGCCAGTGGGCTGACTGCTTGGTAGCCCACTCCTTACCTTGTTCGATATTGCCTATGGCCCGTCGCAGGTGCTCCTCGGTCACTATCTCCCCGATGACCACCAGCAGGTAAAATTTGCTGTCCAGGAAGCGGTGCGAAAGGCTGGGAGAGGTAGATGCCGGGTTGGGGATGCTACAGGACGGCTCCGACTCCGCTTCCACCACCACGGTCGCCATCCTGCAAGCTCCACTCTTCCCGCTGCCGCCGCCGCCTCTCCTCTGTCCGCTCTTCTGCGGCAGGGAGAAAGGATTATTTCCAAAGGTGCTTCCTCCCCCTCCCTCCCTCCCCTTCCTTCAGCTTCTTGCCTCCTCCCCCCTCCACCCTCTTCTTCCTAAGCAGAGAGCTGCGGAATGGAGCTGGGTAGCAGGGGAGTGAGAGAGGGCGGGGAGACGGCGGCGCTTTTATATGGAGACTGGGCAACGCTGGGAGCCTGGGAGGAGGAGGAGGAGGAGGAAGAGGAGGAGGAAGGGACCCGGCACATCCTTACGTTGTTGCTGCTGGCTGCCTCTCTTCCAGCAGCCCTGGGCTGATGTCATCTGCAGCAAATCATCACGCCCGAGGGCCGGAAGCAGAAGGGACGAGGTGTGCGGACAATGCTCAGAGCGAGGTCTTAGGGCAAAGGGTTAGGAGACACCCACCCCCCAGACTGGGCCCCAAAGCCCCCTTACAGCCTCGTAGAAGGGGAAATCTCTTTTCCAACCTCTCACACCCACACCTTCGAGATTTCTGGCCTTGACTACATTTTTTAGCCTTAGGGATAGTTCACCAGTCCAGAGAATTTGTTTTTCTAGGACCAGCCACCCCTTCAAAGTGAGATGAGAAGGCTCCCTCCTCAGCCCCGCAAGAATGGAGTTTATGTTTTGAGATACTGTATAAGGTGATAGGATGCATACAGATCATCTCGGTCTTTGACTTACCAACTTCAGATTTCCTTCAAAAGTCATTTTGGAAGAGAAGAGGTATAAAGATTTAAAACTTAGTACTTCTAATAAGGAGTTCCTATGCTAAGCTATGAAGATGAAACATGGAAGATTATCATAAATATAAAACCCAACTTAAGAAAAACCACAACTTAGTGTTGCACCTGGCACATAGTAGGTGCTTAATAAATGCTAGTTGACTGACTAGGAAATATAGTGATTACAGACGTGTTAATTAAACATATCCAATCCAAATATTGACTGTATTAGAGCATAAAGATAATATGGTCAATATGATCATGGTGATAACAATGTACTTTCTCTTAGTACCTTACAGAGACAAATCCTTAAATTTTTTGACACGATGGGACCTTTTAAAATAGATATGGCACTAGGAATTTTCAAATGCATTTATCTATTTTTGGAAGAACTTTGAAAAGGCCAAGTCAGCTAAACTTGCTAATGCTCATTTTCCCACAAGACTTAAGTTCTTTGTGGGCAAGGACCCTTTCTTACCTAAACTGTTTATCTCCATGGCACACTTGATGCAAAGTAGGCATCTAATTAACAATAATAACTTGGTTAGGTTGTATTAGACTCATATAAGGGAGAAAGGGAGAGGAATAAAAATGTAAAGCATAGTACTTCCTGTAAGGACCTTGGAAACAAGTTGTAAAGATCGACTCATGATAACATCTTGTTTTAATGTATGTCTACATGGGAGATGACGAAGGAAGTTGGATGGAAACTACTGTAGAGAAGGCACAATCATAGACTCTTGGTGGTCCAACCATCAATTGTTCTGGGGAACAATTTGGAACTATGCTAAAAAAAAAAGTATAGTCAAAGACCATTTGACCTCAAGATCCCACTGGGAACTTGAAGTGATGCGGGGAGAAGAGAGAACCAAGAGAATGACATATGCGATGGCAACAGTAATGTAAGAGGCAGCTAGGCAGTGACTGGAGTCAGGAAGACTCATCTTTGTGAGTTCAGATCTGGCCTCAGACACTTACTAGCTGTGTGACTCAGTTTCCTCATCTGTAAAATGAACTAGAGAAGGAAACGGCAAATCACTCCAGTATCTTTGCCAAGAACATCCCAATTGGGGTCACAAAGAGTCGATTAAGACTGGAAATGACTGAACAACAACACAATAATATAAATGAAAACTGCTAAAAGACAGCTCATCTCAGATTAACAGCAATGAATATTGAGTTTAAACCTGAAAACCAATGGCATAACACAAATTCCTCCTCTCCTGAGAAATGGGAACTATATATATGGAATTTTACGTATGCTGCCAGATTTGGTTGCTAATGGGTAGGTTTTGCTCAACTGTTTTTCTTTGTTCTAAGGAAGGTGGGGGGGGGGATTTGCAAACTGGCGTTGAGAAAACAAAAGTAATCAATAAAATGGGAGGGGATTAATTATTATATTCAATTGTCAGTTTCAGTATTTGGGAACTTCAGGCAGCTAGTTGTTGACATGGAGAGAGGGCTGGACCTGAAATCTGGAAGACCTGAGTGTGAATCCTGCCTCAGGCACTTAAGTAGCTGTGTGATCCTGACCAAGTCAATTAACCTCTCTTCAGCCTCGGTTTTCTCATCTGTAATATCACTTACCTCTCAGAGGGTTGCTGTGAGGGTCAAATGAGATCATGTATACAAAGTGCTCTGTTAACTTTGAAATGCTATATGAGTGCTGGTTATTATTATATGTATTAGAACATATCATTGACCAGTTTGAAGACTTCCAATAGAAATTGGGTGCTTCTTGGTCAAACACATTAATTTACTCTGTGATGCCATACCCCTTTGTATTGCTTCTCTAGCATGTTTAATGCACCTCTCTCTTGTGTTACAATTCATTTATCAGTCTCAGTTTTCTGACTAGATGACAAGCTTCTTGCGTTCTCTTTTCTATACTTCTATACCTCTGGTATCTTGTACATAGTACCTTTTCAATACATGTTTTACTGAATTGAATTTAGTGATAGGCCTTGTAAGATATAGAAATCTGAAGACAGAAATAAGGTGTTTGCTTGTTTTTTAAATTACATCTCACATGACTATCCAGAGGCTTGGAAGATATAGTTTTGCCCAACCTCCTCTTGGGTGGATGTGTGATAGGCTTGGGATGGTTATATTCATTAGTACCTAAGATTTCCCAGTGGGAGGGGGAGAATTCTTGATAATGGATTGAGATGTTCATAGAAGAGAGAATAGACAGTTTTAATTGTATAGATTTGAACATATTTTGCACAAACAAAATCAATGCAGTTCAAATTAGAAGAGGAACAAGTAAATGGGGAAAATGTAGCAAATATCAACTTGCAAGAGGCTCGTTTCTAAGACATATAAGGAAATGATTCAGATCTATCAAGTTAAAAGCTATAAACCAATTGAAAAATGGCTAAAGGGTAAAAGTAGGCAGTTTTCGAAGGAAGAAATCCAAGCTGTCAATAGCCATATAAAAATGCTCCAAATCACTAATAGAAAAATGCAAACTAAAGTATTTCTGAGGTTCTACCTCACACCCATTATATTGGCAAATTGGCACAAAAAAGAACGGAAATGACAAATATTACAGGGGTAATGTGAAAACTGGCACATTAATGCACTGTTGATGGTACTGTGCCCTTGTGAGTTATTCTGGAAAGTAATTTGGTACTATACGTAAAAAAATTACTCAATTCTGCATACCTTGTGACCAGCTGTACCATTACTAGGGCTATGTCACAAAGAGATAAAAGAAAGAAGAAAAGGACCTATATGCGTAGAAAATGTTCCTAGCAGCCCTTTTTCATAGTGACAAAGAACTATAAACTAAGGAAGAAACTCATCAATTTCGGACTGGCTAAAAAATTATGGGATATAAATGGAATGGAATGCTATTGTACCATTAGAAATTCTGGAAGAGATGGTTTCAATGAAACCTGAGAAGACATGTATAAACTGATACAGAGTAAAATGAACAGAACCAGGAGAACAATTTATACAATAACAACCATTCTATATAAAAAAAAAACAACTTTGAAAGCCTTAAGGACTCTGATCAATGCAATAACCAACCATGATCCAGAGAGTCAATAATAAATCATGCTACTCTACCTACTTCATGATAGATGATGGATTCAGAGTGCAGAATGAGACATATATTTTTTGGACATGGTCCATGAAGGAATTCTCTTGACTGCATATTGGTAACAAGGGTTTTCTTTTTCTCTTTCCAGTGGTTGAAGTAGGTGGAAGGAAGGGAAAAAAAATTTCCATTCATTGAAAAAAATAATATTCAACAAACAAGAATTAGAAGGAAAGCAATTAACTACAAAAATCTTTGCAATAATTTTTTGTAAGTCTAGTATACAAGGTATACAAAGAATTTACAAAAATATTTAAGAATAGGAGTCATTTTCAAATATATAGTCAAAGGATATGAACAGGCAGTATTCAAAAGAAGAAATGTAAGCTAGCAACAACCATATTAACTGTTCCAAATTAATAATGGGATGCACTTCTACCTATTAGATTAGCAAAGATGACAAAAAATGGGAAATGACAATGGAGGGGCTCTGGGAGGACAAGCAGACTCATAGACTATTAGTGAAGCTGTTAATTGGTCCAACTGTTCTAGTGGAAAATTTAGAAGAATAAATGATAATAACAAATGTGGTTTTTTAGAAGTTTGTATGTACTGTAGGAGGAGGAGATTGGATGGAAATTACATTCATATACTGTTGTGGAGTTGTGAATTGGGATTATTTTAGAACTGGGACTTTCTAGAATTTGAGACTATGCCTAAAATGTCACTAAACTGTACCTACCCTTTGGCCGAGCAATATTACTAGTAGGCATATACTCCTGTGTTGGCAATTAAGTTGGGACTTTTTTTACTGTTTTAAAATGATTAATTAAGTGTCTTTGATTGAGCCCTACTAGGTGCAAAGCTCCAGGCCCAAACCCCTATCTACTAGGTGCTAAGCCTATGTAGGCGTGAAGCCCTCAGGGTCCTAAGGGGAGTTGCTAAGACCAGAGCCAATAGTAGGAGCCTGAGTTCTGGTCTCTCGGATGACATTTGATGATGACTAAAGAGTGTATAAAAAGAGAGAAAAGAGCTATTTGCTGGGGGCTGTCACTCTTTGAGATCTGTTAATGTGGAGACTCTGGGCAGCTGTAGTTAAAAGCCCTCCAGCTTGTAAACCCGGATGTTGGGACTTTGTTAAACCCTGGTAACTATGCATTGAGATTTGAATCAGACAAGGTCTGTCTGTCGATGTTTGTAATTTGTTTGTATTCGCTCTGAAGTTCAGGGTGCTGACTTTTTCTCCTGAATATTTGTATGCTCTATTAAACTGAGATTGTTAACCCCTTAACTTACTTTCCTTAGTAAAGCAGATCAAAAGAACCTGTGTTGGTAGCTTTCTGCGTGCTGGTTGTTGGCAGGTCTTACATCCTTACAGCAGCTGCCAGCCAAATTGTTGCAACAACTCCCAAAAGATACGAAATCGAAAGGACAAAAATATAAAAAAATTCATAACATCACTTTTTGTTTTAGTAAAGAACTGAGTACCCATCAATTGGGGACAGACTAAACAAATTATGGTATGTGGATATAATAGAATATTATTATGATAAAACAGACACATTCAGAGAAATTTGGAAATACTTGTATGTGGTGATTCAGAGTGAAGTGAACAGAATCAGGAATATGATTGATACAATGACTAAAAATAGTATAAAGGAAAACAAATTTTAAAAACTTGAGAACTCTGTCGTTTTTGCTGAATTTGTTTTCTTCTTGTTAAGAGGAATATCTCTCTGGGGAATACAGAGGAAATCTAGATGATATGAAAAACAAAAGACACCAATAAAAAAATCTATTTTTAAAAAGAACCCCGATAACCAAGGCAAAGACCAATCACAGCTCCAGAAGAGTGATGCTGAGTCATGCTCACCAAATCTTGGCAGGGAGGTGTTGGGCTACAGGTGCAGAATGAGACACATTTTCAGGGATAGCCAACATGTCCATGTGTTTTATTTTAATATGAAAGAGCTTTTATTTTGGGGTAGGGAAAGTTGTAGGAGAATAATAGATGAGTAGTTATAGTGATTCAAAAAGAAGAAAAGGAACAAAGAGACCATTAATGAAGTATTTTTTAAAACACACAGAAGAGAGCCGAAGGAAGGTCAGCAAGGTACACAAACAAGCATAGTACCATCTTAAATTTAACATATACTTTATTTTTTAGAATCATTTTTAAAAGTCCCCAGAGAAAGAGAACAACATCAATTTATGTTCCATAGAGGTTAAGTCACTGTGGATGAGTTTAGAGGTTGGCTTATTTGTTTTTTTCCTCAGTGTTTTAGAGTAGAGGCAATGGAGTGCAAATGGCAAATGCACTAAATTTGGAGTCACAAAACACCAGTTTGAATCCTGGCTCTGCAACTTCTACGTGTATGACCTCTTTCAATTTCTTCATCGGCAACATGAGAAGAATCTAATTTAGATAGTGAGAAGACCTTAGAGGTCTTTCTATTTGACATATGGGGAAACTGAGGCAGAAAGTGATTCATTTGCTCGCCTAAGGTCACACTGGTGTCCAGTGACCTGGGGGCAGGGGTTGAGAGAAGGATTTGGATCCTATTTGATTCTAGCTCCAGTTAGCTCTCCACTATATCACCCTGTCTCCAATATCAGATGAAAAGGATCTGAGTTCCCTTCCAAGAGAGATCCTGTGATAGAACTGAGAGCTTACTAGGTCTAGAGATGATAACAAATTTGGCATGAATGATGAAAAATTGATCAATAAACATTTATTAAATACCTACTATGTGCCAGATGGGGCAGCTATGTGGTGCAGTAGATAGAACAGCAGGTCTGGAGTCAAGAGGACTTGAGTTCAAGTTCAGCCTCAGACACTTCTGCTAAGTCTTAATTCTATTTGCCTCGGTTTCCTCATCTGTAAGATGAACTAGGGAAGAAAATGGTAAACCGCTCCAATATCTTTGCCAAGAAAACTCCAAATGGGGTCACAAAAAGTTGGATAGGATTAAAAAACAACTGAATGACAATATGCCAGGTATTTACTGTGCTAAGCATAGGGATCTTGCCTTCGAGGAACTTTAGCATTTCAGAACTGAAAGACACCTTAGAGTTCATCTAGTCCAATCCTCTCACTTAAAAAAAAGATAGTCTATATTTTCATATCACCCTTATTTACATATACATCTCCCCTGTTAGATAATAACCATCCCTTGTAACAGAGAATGAGAGAAAAGAAACAGTTCAACAAAATGAAGCAAAACATCTAAACAATCTAATGGTATATGCAGAGTTCCACAACCACAGCACATTATCTCACCTCTTTTGCAGGATCAGATTTGCTCATAATAATGATACAGCACATTTAGGGTTATTTTTGGTTGTTATTTTTTACATTATTATGTCCTGTGTATGTAGCTTTTCCGTTCTGCTTATAGTACTTTGAATCAGTTCCTGTGTCTTTCCATCCATCTCTTTATTTTCCATATTCATCATTTCATATTAAAAAAAAACTTTAGGGTTAAGATGTTTAGTCTAGAGAAAAAATCCCAGGGTAACTTTTAATGAATGTTTTAAATTTAAATATTCAGTTGCATTCATGTATCATAAATTGTTTAACTATTCCCCAATCAATGGCCATCAATTTTGTTTTCAGTTCTTCAGTACTACAAAAAGTGCTGCTATAATATTTGGGCACATATGGAGCCTTTCTGTTTGTCTTTGATATCTTTGGGGCATAAGAGTATCAGGGAGATCTTTGGGTCAAAGTGTGTGGATAATTTAGACATAAGGACTAATACCAGAAGCAAATTAGAAGAGCAAAGAATACTCTACCTGTCAGATCTATGGAGAAGGAAAGAATTATGACCAAATAAGAGATAGAGAGTGCTGTGAAATGTAGAATAGATAATTTTGATTATTTTAATTAAAAAGCTTTTGCACAAACAAAACCAATGCAACCAAGATTAGAAGGAAAGCAGAAAGCTGGGAAACAATCTTTCAGCAAATCTCTCTGATGAAGTCCTTACTTCTCAAATATATAGAGAACTGAGTCAAATCTATTAGCATACAGGTCATTTCCCAATTGATAAATGATCAGAGGATATGAACAAGCAGTTTTCAGATGAAGAAATCAAAGCTATCTATAGTCATGTGAAGAAGTGCTCTAAGTTACTTTTGATAAGAGAAATTTAAATTGAAACCACTGAGGTACCATCTCACACCTATCAGATTGGCTAATACGACAAAAAAGGAAAGTGATAAATCTTGGAGAGAATGTGGGAAAATTGGTACACTAATGGTCTATTGGTGGAGTTGTGAACTGATCCAGCCATTCTGGAGAGCAATTTGGAACTATGTCCAAAAGGCAACCAAACTGTGCATACTCCTTGATCCAGCAATACCACTACTAGGTCTGTATACCAAAGAGATCATACAAAAGGGGAAAAGACCTACATGCGCAAAAATATTTACAGCAACCCTTTTCATGGTGACAAAATATGGGAAATGGAGGGGATGCCCATGAGTTGGGGAATGGCTGAACAGTCTGTGGTATATGAATGTCATGGAATACTACTGTGCAGTGAGAAAAGATGAACAGGCAGATTTCAGAAAAACCTGAAAAGACTTGTAGGAATTCATGCAAGATGAAATGAGCAGAACCAGGAAAACATTGTACATAGTATCAGCAACATTGTGTGATGATCAACTATGAATGACTCAGCTCTTCTCAGCAACACAGTGATCCAAGACAAGTACAAAGGACTCACATAGGAAAATGCTATCCACATTCAGATAAAGAACTGATGAACTCTGAATGCAGAACATACGTTTTTCATTTACTTTATTCTTCTTCATGTTTTTTTCCTTTTGATCTTTTTTTCACAACTGTGACTGATATGGAAATATGCTTTGCATGATTGCACATGTATAACCTATATAAAATTCCCTTTCATTTTAGGAAGAGGGAAGTTGAGGGAGAAAAATTTGGAACTCAAAATCTTGTAAAAATGAATGCTAAAAATTGTCTTGACATGTAATTGGAGGAAAAATAAAATGCTATTAAAAACCCAAGCATATGGATATTTTAGTTACTTTCTTAGCATAATTCCTAATTGCTTTCCAGAATGATTAGACAAATCCACAGCTTCACCAACAGTGCATTAGTGTGCCTGTCTTTCCTCAGCCCTTCCAACACTTCTCACCTTCTGTCATCTTTGCCAAGTTGGTGGATATGAGGTGGAACCTCAAGTCAGTCCCCTCCTTCTACAAAAGAGAAAACTGAGGCACAGAGAGCTTAAGTGACTTGTACAAGTAGGTAGTAAATTTCAGGGCCAGGATTTGAACCCAAGATCTTTTGACTCCAAGTTCAGCGACGATGCTAAAACAAAGAAATATACATACATGTTCATGTATGTGGTATACAAAAAAAAGCAAGTATAAAAAACAAACTACTCAGGATAGAAAATTACTAGTTAGGTACCAAGGGAGGAAAAAAAGAAAGAAAAACCAAAACACTCTGAAGCTCATAAACAAACTAAGTTTGAGTAAGTCAATACTGTGCTTTTTTTTTTTAAATTAAGGTAATTTTAGAGGGTAATTGTGAGGATTATATCATTTACAGCCAGAGATAATGCTGCTAGACTTATCACTGATTTTTCAGATTTCAAGATGTGTAGGGAAAAATTAGAGGAGATATAGAGAAAAGAACAAAAACATTTTAAAGACATGTAAAATAACAAAATAGCTATTATTATAAAATATAAAATTACACCTAAAAGAAAAGTTTTGCAGAGTTTGGATCATCTGGCTTAGAGAAGAAACCTAAGGGTAATTTTTAGTGAATGTTTTAAATGTCTTATAGATCAAGAAAGTCAATTTCCTCTGAACTACTCCAACCTGCTGTAATGGGCAAGCCTCTTAACCTCCCTGAGGTTCAGTTGCAGCATACTTAGAAAGCAGTCCCTTCTCCCCCATTGACTTACTGGTTGACTTTGGGCAGATCACACCCTCTCTTGATCTTGGTTGCCCCATCTGCAAAGTAGAAATAGTAATATTTCTTTAAAAGAGAATTTGGATTTGAATCGTTCTCATAAGAAGCAGCTGTTTTTCATCTCAGGAAAGAAAATGAATTCAGTTATAGTAGGACATATTCAGGCTAAAAAAAAAAAACAACCCAGCAACCCTACCTGATAATCCATTGTTTTTCTTTCTATTCAAAGGAGTGATTAATAATAATAACCATCTGGTCTTTTTAGTCACTCCCACACAACCCTTGCTTAACCAGTAGTCTCTTGCAGTGTATACATGTGCAGCCTCCTCTTTGGTTTGTGGCTACAGAGCCTATCATTGTTTATAGATCTGTCTTTGTTCTCAGCTCTCTCTTTATTTTGTTGGTCTATACCAAAAGAAAGGATTCTGATTCTCCCTCCACCACCAACTAGTCATGCATCTTGGAGTAACCACTGGGTCTCAGTTGCCCCACCCTGAAAGAAAGAATAGTAATGTCTTCCTTATCTGCTGGCCATGGACTCGTCTAGAAGATTCCTTAAGGTCCCTCCTACTTTAGGACTCTGTGATTCTATGATATGCTTTCCCCTCTTCCTGTTGGTAATTAGACATTGGAATAGATTGTAGAAACACTTGCTCGGAGAGTTTTTATGAAACAGACAGACAGTCGTGTTCCACATAAAGGCAGGAACTTTGGATGAAATAGTACCATCGTGATAGGATAGTCACCACAATAGTAGTAGTACTTATAGACTTTAGAGCTAGGAAGGGTCTTCGTAACAATAACATAAAATCATATATTTCATGCCTTCAATAAATATATGATGTCATCAGCGTGGGCACTCCTACCGCTGTTTTATACACTCAAGAATCCTATAGGATTCTTTTTCTTATAAGCACATAACCATAGTATATCATGATATAGGGTATTATGATATACTATATTCCCTACTATTATCATCAGATGTGAGGTCTTGCTATAGTTATAATACTGATATCACTCTAATAATAATGCTAACATAATATTATTCAAGTGAAGCATCAATATGGTAATATTGTTAATGTTATAGCAATATTATTTTATTAAAATGGTAACAAATGAGATGATGTTTATAAATGATTTTGTAAACCTGATGCTATCTAAATTCTGCTTTTGCTGCTACTGCAGCTACCAAAATAAAAAGCAATTACATTGTCTTTATCAGCTATTGTGTTCTTGTAATTTAAAAAATTACCAAACAATGCCTTTATTGTAGCAAACCTTTCATTGATAAATGATGAACTAATGCAAACATGTTTTTAAAACGTGAAACACTGCGTTGGGGCAGCTAGGTGGCTCAGTGAGCAGAGCACCGGCCCTGGAGTCAGGAGCACCTGAGATCAAACCCGGCCTCAGACACTTGACACACACTTATTAGCTGTGTGACCTTGGGCAAGTCACGTAACCCCAACTGCCCTGCCAAAAAGCAAAAAAAAAAATGCAAAACAAAGTTTAATTGCACATATCAGTAAAACCTCATTAAAGTCAAAGAAGAAATGAATGGACATTGTATGGATAGCCATTCTTTAAGGTCAAGAGAAGTCTCCCAAAGAACTTCACAATTTTAGCATATAGTGAAATATTGTATTATATAAGGGGTGTCCCAAAAGTCTTGGTGCTTAAGCTTATTAGATTAAGATGGCTTTTGGCACACACTGTGTGTATTATATGGCAGTACACTATGCTTTCCTTCGAAAGAGCTTTCTGAACAGAGTACGAGAACAGAAGCTAACAACCTAGCAAGGTTAATGAACCTTTTAGAGTTAGATGACTTATAGCCAGAGAATCACTGGAGCAGTAGGAGAATCTGGCCTGATACCAGGAGGGCTCCTTTTTTGTGGAATCGATCCCTTTCCCCTGCAGCCCACTCATCCTCTGAGCTTCTCTGTTACAGCTGAGGGCTGGAACCACCCTTCTGAACACTCAAGCTCACGACCTCCTTGTCACTTCCTCAGTCGCACTCATCCTATGGATCCAATCAGTTGCCCAAACTTGTTTTTCTCTCCTTGACATCTCTTTCTACACAAGGCCTCTTTTCTCTATTCACAGTTGCCATCTTAGTTTTAGGCCCTTATCACTTCTTCCCAGACAATTACAGTGGCCTCCTAACTAGTTTAACTAACCTAACTCCAGTCTCTCCCCACTGCACTTCATCCTTCACATAGCCATCAAAGGGATTTTCCTAAGGCATGGATCTGACCTGGACTCTTTTCTCTCCTTCCCTGCTCCCCAATAGACCCCAGTGGCTCTCTTTTTCCTCTAAAATTAAACATAAACTCTGTTTAGCATTTTTAAGGCTCTTCACAGACTGGCCTCATTCTACTTTTCGAGTCATTACATATGATTCCCCTCCACCTACTATATGGTTCAGTCAGTCTGACTTTCTTGCTGTTTGTTGTTGTTCAGTCATTTTCAGTGTGGTCTGACTCTTCGTGATTCTATTGGGGGTTTCTTGGCAAAGATACTGGAGTAGTTTGCCATTTCCTTCTCCAGCTCATTTTACAGATAAGAAAACGGAGGCAAACAGAGTTAAGTGACTTGCCCACCAGTGTCTGAGGCCAGATTCGAATGCAGGAAGAAGAGTCTTCCCAACTCCAGGCCTGGCACTCTATCTGCTGACCCTTTGCACATAAATAGATCATCTCTGTGACTTTGTGCTGGCCATCCCCCATGCCTGGAATGCCCTCCCTTTTCACTTCTACCTCCTGAAATCCCTGGTTTCCCTCAAGATGCAGCTTAAGGGCCTCCATCTGTATGAGACCTTTCTTGGTCCCCCTCTCCATCCTCCCCATCTTCCCCATCCTCCCCACAATCCCCATCCCCAGCTGCCAATGCTTTCCCTTCTGATGCTAACTTGAATCTTGATGTCATAGATCACGGCTGTCCAAAATGAGGCCCACGCAGCCCACAGTGCAATTTATGTGGCCAGCCTACAAGCATAGAAATTTACATAAATGCTTTAGTAAATGAAGCCGAGCTACGGCAGAGCTCTCACTAAGATGGCAAATCAAAATATATTGTCTATTGTTTCAATGAAAACCTAAGGTTGGACAGCCCTGTCATAGATAAAGTGGACTGGAGGTTAGGAAGACATGAGTTCAAATCTTATTTTAAACATTTATTAGCTCTGTAACCCTAGGAAAGTCAAATAACCTTTCTCCATCTCAATTTCCCCATGTGTAAAATGAGGATAATACTAGCACCTCGAACACAGGATTGTTATGAGGATCAGATGAGCAAATCCTGTGAAATGCTTTGCAAACCTTAAAGTGTTGCATAAATATAAGCTGTGTTTTATCTTTACTATATGTGCTCATGCGTTTTCCTCATTAGACTGTTAGCTCGCTGAAGGCAGGGAGTGCTTCACTTTTTGGCTTTGTATTTCCCAGTACCTTATAGGTGCTTGGCACTTAGTAGATTAATAATAAATGATTAATTAAAGTAACTAAGTGTCTCAAATTTTTGTATTTGATTACTCCTAGGAATGGGCAGCTGGGTGGCATAGGGGATAGAGTGCCAGGCCTGGAGTCAGGAAGACTTATCTTCCTGAGTTCAAATATGACCTCAGACCCTTACTAGCTATACCCATGGCAAGTCACATCACCCTGTTTGCCTCAGTTTCCTCATCTGTAAAATGAGCTGGAGAAGGAAATGGCAAACTACTTCATCACCAAGAAAACCCCAAATAAGGTCACAAAGAGTCTGACTGAACAACAATACATAGGAATACTTACCTACTGAGAAATTTAGGTACTGGCTTGAACCAAAACAAACCCTGTCTGTACGGCAAATATTCAGTCAGGCCTAGAGTACTTATTCTATTACCCGTGTCTTGCTGTGAAATCATAGAATGACAAAATGTTGGTGTTGGATGGGATCATAGAAATAAGCAGTTCAATATAATGAACATACTTCCCAATAATTATTGTCCAAAAGTGGAACGGACTGCCATGGAGCGTAGTGAGGTCCCTGTGACCAGTGATCTTAAGGTGGAGGATGGATGATAATCTGTCAAGGATTTTGGAGAGAAGATTCCTGCACTATGGACTTGGGGATTGGACTCGGTGAATTTTGAGATTCCCTTTGAGAGCCTATGATTGTGGGTATGAACCGGTCAAACACTATCATTTTACAGACAAGGAAATTGAGGCCCAGAGGCGTGGTATGACTCATAGAGAGACAACGTAGTATATAGCAAGAAGCATACTGGACCCGAGGTCGAGAGACTTGGGTTCAAGCCTAGATTCTGAGACTAGCCATGCAACCCCCGGCAAGGCACAAGTTAATAATGGCTACCCTTTACATAACGCTTTGAAACTTGCGATGCATATTATTTTATTTGAGTCTCGCAACAATGTTGCCCAAGTTTGCTCCCAGTTTACAGATAAGGGAACATCAGAGAAATTAAGTAACTTGACAAGGTCACACAGCTAGTAAGCCAAGATTACCTGACCCCCGAGTGCAACATGCTCTCCACCATGGCATGTTGTCATTTCACATTGTTGAACTCAGGTTCTTTATCTATAAAATGGGTGCCATAATAGTGATACTGTATCTCTTAGGGATATTATATGGAAAGCAATTCACATACAAGTAACTCCTATATAAATGGAAGATGTCATTGTCCAAAAGGTGCATCGCTAGAAAGCGAAAGAATCAAGACTTGGGCTTGTATTTTCTGGTCTCAACTATAATGACCCTTTCTCCATTAGCTCCCAAGGCCCCATATCAATTGAAAACACAACATGAGATGGGAATGCATTCATTAATGTTCACAAGTAGAGAAGGCCCAATCTCGATGAACCTAATCAGGCCTTGGCAAGAAGCAAGGGGTGGTCAGAGTTAATGACCTCCTCTGCTTGAGAGCCAGATGCACCTTCAGTCTCTCCCCACCCCACCTCCCCGTGGTGCTACAGCAACGGTGGAGTCATAACAAGACGCCTTGCCCAAGACGTGAAGCTCATAGACGTAAAAGCTGCTCCCTTCCCAGGCTACCAGGAGAGCCCAGGGGGATAAATGCAACATAACACAGGTGCACCTGTGGAGTCTGCTGCATCTGGACTTTGAGAAACTGAACGTGGCTCCTCAGGAGACAAGACTCCCGGATAGTGGGAGAGACACTGAGAGGCCTCATTGCCGGAGAGCAGTGGCATGCACATGGAGCAGGATGGTACAGTAGGCAGAACACTGATCGGGAATCAGGTGAGATGGGTTCAAATACCAGCCATAGTACCTTGAGCGAATCACTTCTCCAGGACTCATTTTCCTCAATTACAACTCTAACAAGGGAGGGAAAGGGGAAAAGACGAGGGAACAAATATTTATGTAGCACCTGCTAGAGCCTGGCACGGTGCTAAGTGCTTCACAAATATTATCTCATTTAATCCAATTTCATCAAAATGAAGAAGTTAGGGTATTTGATTTTTAAGGACTCTAAAATCTCTATGACTTAGTGTTATGTTCTTCATCCCATTAAGAAATATTTGGTGAGCATCTATTGTGTGCAGAGTTTTATGAGGATTTACAAAGAAGTTTGATAGATGGCCTATTGCCCTCAAGGAACGTATCTAGTAGAGGACCCTAGACCCAAATGACTATCATACAAGACTGAGTGATAAGTACTGTTCTGTATATGTGATATTTCATTTCCCATCTCGGTATCTTTGCCCAGGCTGTGCCCCACACCTAGGATTCTTTCCCTCCTCACCTTTGCCTCTTAGAATGCTTAGCTTCTTTTAAGGCTTAGTTCAAGTACCACCTCCTATATGAAGCCTATCTTGATTATCTGCAGTTGCTAGTGTCCTACCAGGGTAAATGGGGGGTTCAAGGAGGACAAGCACCTCTAGTATGAGGGCTTCCAAGCCCTTTTCAGGGCTGCTCATCCACCTTTCAGGTCTGCCTTTCACCCGGCTCTCATCTATGGCTCCAAGAAGCTGTAGCATGAGCAGTGATCACGCCTCAGTAAACCTTTTCAGAAGATGAGCTAAACCAGGTGGAGAGTAACCAACAGGCCTGAAACCCATCAGTGAGTTATTGGGGAATCTCCCCCAAGCATGTGAAGACTTCCTCTGGTGGAATGGGTGGATGAAAACAATTTGTTATGGCTGAAGCAGATGCTTGGTCCAACATCAAAGATGCCAAGGTCATCCGATGCATCCTGGGCCATCCCCAGTCATCTTGACTTTTGTCCTGCCACTGAATTCTGGTGATTCTGGAAGAAAGAGTGAGGCTGATGAGTGTACAACTCTGCCTCACTTAAGTCCGATGACGTGACATCGTTGCTCCTCTTTGAAATGAAGGACAAACAATAATTTCCTACCCCCACCAAAATTATCTTTCATTTACTTTGTGTATATGTATGTAGATATACATATATGTTTATATATATGATGCACATACTTGTACATACTATACACATATCATGTATACATTTGACACAAATATGTTTATGTGTGTATATGTATATATATGTACGTATATGCATATGTGTGTATGTGTATATATATATATATATATATATATGTACATACATGCATATGTGCATGTGATTTCCAGTGAGCTGGCAGATCCTCTCAGGAAGAATTAGAAAAATACTCAGAGAGGAGGCTCCACCCAGATGGAGAAGATATGGATGGGTTGTGATCTGTGCTGGTAGAAGGAACACCCGCATCTGTGATATCATGTAACTATTGCCACTTAAAAGCAAGTAAAGAGGAAAATCAGTGACAGATGGTCAGATAGGAATAATTTTCCAGGAGCAGAGAAGAAGGATGCACAGATATGGGAAATGGGGGAAGGGAAAGAAGGAATATCTGAAAAGAATAAAGCCTCTAGGTAATAAAGGAAAATGTAGTGAGAAAAATGGAACTCATTTTGTTTTTCGTTTTTGTCAGTGACTTTGCTATGGCTCAAGACGACCCCCTTAACTTCAGTGTAAGTTCTACTTACTGAGCACAATAGAGCTTTGCCACACAGATCTAGTCATACCACTACTCCGTTTCAACCCCTTCAAGGGCTACTAATAAGAGTAGGCACCAAGGGGGCCCAGTGGTTAGAGTGCAGGACCTGGAGTCAGGAAGACCTGAGTTCAAATTCAACCTAGACATTTACTAATTGTATGACTCTGGGCAAGTCACTTCACTTTTATTCGACTCAGTTTCTTCAACCTTAAAATGGGGCTAATAATAGCACTTCTCTCCCAAAGACGTGGATTCTCAAATCCCAAAGATTTGATCCCCAGATCAAATGAAATAATATTGGTTAAGTGTTTTGCAAACCTTAAAGTGCTATACAAATACTAGTTATTATTATTATTATTGCTAACAACCTACTAACACATAAACTTGTAAGTTCACCATTTGAAGCCAATTTTTAAGTGAAATGAAATTTAAATTAAATATTAAATATTCTTTATTAAACTGCTTACCTGGGGGCTGGGTGGGCTAGGGTAGCTTACTTGTTAGTATTTTATTTTAACTAATTTATTAATTGTCTTCTATGGGGTACAGTAGGTAATGCGGATACAGAGATTCTCTGCCCCTGCCCCTCCCCAAAAGAAAAAGAAAGAAAGAAAGAAATTAGTCTTTGCCTTCCAAGGATTTTACATTTTACTTCACAAATATCTGTTGTAGTTAGACTTGGTTGAAAAAAAAGTTTAAACTAAGAGATTTGAGTTTTCAAGAGAAGATAGAATGGTTCTGTTGGAAGATTTGAGTTGAGCAGTATTTGGTCTTATCTCCAACTAGTTCCTGCCCACCCTCTCCTCTCCAGCTCACCACACTCCCTGAGCTACATTCTAGCCACACAGCACTTTTTGCCTGACTCCTGAACCCAGCCCATTCCCATATATGTTACACCTCTCTTCATGGTCTTACTCTATTCCTGTGCCTAGAATGACCTTTGCCTCTCATCTCCACCAGTTAAATCCTGCCTATCCTTGCATTTGCAGTTCAAGTGCATCTCCATGAAGCCATAACAGATCTGCCCAGTCAGTAACAATCTTTTCCCTCGGGATCTGGCAGAGCCCTTGGTTTGCACAATTCATGTGCACTATGTGACATTTTGTTTTATAATTAGTTGTGTCTCTTTTGTATTCCTCTACTAGATTGAAGGCTCGTCCTCTCAGGCAAGCAATACATCTTATCTATCTTTGTATATCTCATCAAAATGTAGTACTCTGCATATAGCAAGCACTGATAAATGTTTGCTGAAGTCAAAGGCACAATTGGCTGCTAGCTACTTGAAGAATCCATAAGAATAAAGAATAGTCACGGCGATGACGATTCCTAAAAATGTCCGTGATATGTTCCGGAATGGGGGGAGGGGCTGATGCTGTTGCCCATGGGAAGGGAGCTGAGGGGGGCAGTTTCAGAAAGGCATGGTGATATATAACGCTCCCCAATTTGAAAAAGGCAAAGATGTTTTGTATCTGGTTTCATTTGCTAACCACATGATGAAGAAATAAATTGTCGATTGGCTGAGTTCATTCAAAAGTCATTAGTCTTCCAAGGCCACTCTCTTTTCTCCAGTTTTTCCCAGACCGGCTGGAATGGGAAAAGACAAGTCCTGCATTACAGCCTTCAGTGAGGAGAGAGGCCTCAGGTCTTTATCTCCCCAATGGAGTTGCCATGATGTGGCCCACGAATGCATGGCTGTGTTATTTCAGTCTCTTATCTCTAGTCTTTCCTGATTTTAGGTGAAGGAAAGTGCAGATGCTTATGACCTTGTGAACTTTAAAAGGCTGGGAGTTCAAGCTATCTAAAGACCTGGGAGTGGAGTCCATTTGGGGATTTGCTAGAAGCCGGACAATGAATAGTGAAATCCTGAGAGACTTGTCTAGCTCAGTCCAGCAGTAGCAGAGATGTGCATTCATCTATCTCTTGGTCATGTTAGTCATATGGAGATAGACTTGGTGGGGCAAATGCCATGTAGACACTGCATCAAGTCTAAGCCTACTCTGCTGAGGGATCGAGGTATTATAGGGGAGAATAAGGGTAGATGTTAGGGAGAGATGTTTATGAGTTCTATTCTTGCTATATCTTGTCAGTAATCCCTTTGTAAAAACTAACTGATGTTGATCAGTTAAATAAAACTCGGGTGCTAATTAATCACTGGCAGTTAATAGCTAGGGGGAACACACCAGAATTCAGGGTTAAGTAGATAGCATTAGAGAAAGCCGAGCCCCTTGCTACCCTTCAGGGGTGCCCCTAGACCCCTGGGAGGGTGATGTAGCTGAGCTTGCTCCGGGAGAATGAGGTCAGAGAAGGGAGGAGTGGCTGGGGTTCCTCTGGGGAAGTGAGTCCAGAGCCATCATTACATTTTATCACTATGGTATTTTTCTCTATGTATTCCCATCTTCCCTTACAACAAAGAAAGACAGTTAAGCAAAACTGACCTGACAAAGCAATTGGGTCTGGCAGCATATACAGCATTCTCCATCCCTAGTCTCATACCTTTCTGTAGGAGGGCTTGTGATGAAAAGAGCCATAATTCTAATACTCCAATGAATCTATAATTTCAATGATGTTGGTATTTTCCACAATGATATAGACTGTAACCCATCAATGCCCGCCCACCCCAACCTTTGGTACAGGATCATGGAACAGTATTCCAGTGATACGAGGAAACTACTGAGTGATTCTTACTGGGGAAGAATATAGGACAATGTTTAGAGGAACAATAGGTTCATAAAGACCTCTAGTCTTTCGAAATTATATTTTACCCAATCAAAAAAAGTGTGTTGTAATTAGGGAAAAATAAAATATATTAAATCTAAAAAAATAGAATATGCTGCAGTATTTAAGATTTTTTAAAGTTCATTCTGTCAACACCTTTGAATGGGCATTTAAAAAATGATCTTTATCCATAAACACTTTGTCCTTTGGCTTTCCCAGGGATCATAGACTGTGCAGACCAACAAACAAAACAAACTTGGAATGCAAAATAGATTTGGCTACAACATGGACACCTATTTGTATAATGAGTTAACAGTGAAACATCTTCTCAGTGATATCATGTAAAATATCAGCTATACATTAAATACTCTAGTAAGGTTTGTCAAATCCAGCAGCAGTCTCTTTGCTTCCTTCCTCAGGGACAGCAGCTAATTCTCTTTGTGCCTTCTAATAATTCAACCAGTCATGCAGTTTGCAGGAACTTAAATGTAGAAAAATTTCTATCCCAAGGTGTCAGGATTATAAGATTGTATCTCAAACTGTATCAGCTACCAGCCAGAGTGCTCTATTACTGTTTCTTCGGAACTGACTCCAGAAAAATCAAAGCCACACCCAGGAAGAATGTTGCGTCAGGGAATAAGCTGGCTAACCACACTGATGGTAAGCAGTGGGAAGGGAGTATGCAAACAGCTTTCAGAGGGGTTAGTTAAGGGACCGCATGCCAACATTTAAACCCACCAAGGCAGATTACTTTACTAGCAGTTTTGTTCATGGAGAACAATGCCATAGAGGCATTTAATTTAAAGCCTTGTTAAACAAAAGTAACAACAAAACAAAATGAAACAAACCACCTATAACACAGAATGGTAGTGGAGAAACTGTTGGGAAATCAGTGGTTTGATGGCAAACATGACCCAAAAAAAGCCACTGAGATTTCAGAAAGCTTACATAGCAATATTTGTCTAATTGCAGGGGAAAGTTGGATCGAAACATGGCCTGCCTCCTTGAGGGTGGAGATAATGGGAGAAAATACATTAGATTTTTGAAGATTGGATTTTCACTTTTAAATTAGATTTTTTTACTTTAATCTTTTTTTGTAAAACATCAATGTGGTATTATTATATGCTGAATATATATATATATATATATGTACACACACACACACACACACACACACACACACACATACACAATCCCAAAAGTCTTAGTGTGGTTTAAAACTTTACTAGTTTATTTTATTTTTTTCAAATTATTTATTTATTTATTTAATATTTTTAGTTTTCAGCATTGATTTCCACAAGAGTTTGAATTACAAATTTTCTCCCCATTTCTACCATCCCTTCCACTCCAAGATGGCGTATATTCTGATTGTCCCGTTCCCCAGCCAGCCCTCCCTTCTGTCACCCCACTCCCCCCCATCCTCTTTTCCCTTACTTTTTGGTAGGGCAAGATAGATTTCTATGCCCCATTGCCTGCATATCTTATTTCCTGGTTGCATGTAAAAACTTTTTTTTTGAACATCTGCTTTTAAAAGTTTGAGTTCCAAATTCTCTCCCCTCTTCCCTCCCCACCCACCCTCCCTAAGAAGGCAAGCAATTCAACATAGGCCACATGTGTATCATTATGCAAAACCCTTCCACAATACTCATGTTGTGAAAGACTAACTATATTTTGCTCATTCCTATCCTATCCCCCTTTATTCAGTTTTCTCCCTTGACCCTGTCCCTTTTCAAAAGTGTTTGCTTTTGATTATCTCCTCCCCCTATCTGCCCTCCCTTCTATCTTTCCCCTTTTTTATCTCCTTCCTCCTTCTTTCCTGTGGGGTAAGATACCCAATTGAGTGTGTATGTTATTCCCTCCTCAGGTGAAATCCAATGAGAGCAAGATTCACTCATTCCCCCTCACCTGCCCCCTCTTCCCTTCCAACAAACTGCTTTTTCTTGCTACTTTTATGTGAGATAATTTGCCCCATTCTATCTCTCCCTTTCTCCCTCCTCAATATATTCCTCTCTCATCCCGTAATTTGATTTTATTTTTTTAGATATCATCACTTCATATTCAACTCACCCTGTGTGCCCTCTGTCTGTGCGTGTGTGTGTGTGTGTGTGTGTGTGTGTGTGTATTCCCTTCAACTACCCTAATACTGAGGTCTCATGAATTATACACATCATCTTTCCATGTAGGAATGTAAACAAAACAGTTTAACTTTAGTAAGTCCCTTAAGATTTCTCTTTCTTGTTTACCTTGTTTTACCATTCTTGTGTTTGAAAGTCAAATTTTCTATGCAGCTCTGGTCTTTCCATTGAGAAAGCTTGGAAGTCCTCTATTTTATTGAAAGTCAATATTTTGCCTTGGAGCATTATACTCAGTTTTGCTGGGTAGGTGATTCTTGGTTTTAATCCTAACTCCATTGTCCTCCAGAATATCATATTCCAATCCCTTTGATCCCTTAATGTAGAAGCTGCTAGATCTTGTGTTATCCTGATTGTGTTTCCACAGTACTCAAATTGTTTCTTTCTGGCTGCTTGCAGTATTTTCTCCTTGATCTGGGAGCTCTGGAATTTGGTGACAATATTCCTAGGAGTTTTCTTTTTGGGGATCTTTTTGAGGAGGCGATTGGTGGATTCTTTCAATTTCTATTTTACCCTCTGGCTCTAGAATATCAGGGCAGTTCTCCTTGATAATTTCTTGAAAGATAATATCTAGGCTCTTTTTTTGATCATGGCTTTCAGGTAGTCCAATAATTTTTAAATATTTCTCCTGGATCTATTTTCCAGGTCAGTGGTTTTTCCAATGAGATATTTCACATTGTCTTCCATTTTTTTCTTTCCTTTGGTTTTGCTTTATAATGTCTTGATTTCCCATCAAGTCACTAGCTTGCACTTGCTCCAATATAATTTTTAAGGTAGTATTTTCTTCAGTGGTCTTTTGGACCTCCTTTTCCATTTGGCTAATTCTGCCTTTCAAGGCATTTTTCTCCTTATTGGCTTTTTGGAGCTCTTTTGCCATTTGACTTAGTCTATTTTTTTAACGTGTTATTTTCTTCAGTATTTTTTGGGTCTCCTTTAGCAAGTCATTGACTTGTTTTTCATGGTTTTCTTGCATCACTCTCATTTCTCATTCTAATTTTTCCTCTACTTCTCTAACTTGCTTTTCCAAATCCTTTTTGAGCTCTTCCATGGCCTGAGACCAGTTCATGTTTTTCTTGGAGGCTTTTGATGTAGGCTCTTTAACTTTGTTGACTTCTTCTGGCTGTATGTTTTGGTCTTCTTTGTCACCAAAGAAAGATTCCAAAGTCTGAGACTGAATCTGAGTGTGTTTTCACTGCCTGGCCATGTTCCCAGCCAACTACTTGACCCTTGAGCTTTTCATCAGGGTATGACTGCTTGTAGAGTAAAGAGTACTTTGTCCCAAGCTTGAGGGGCTGCGCTGTTGTTTTCAGAGTTATTTCTACACAGCAAGCTCTGCCACACTCCTCCTCCCCCAAGAACCACCAACCCAGACCGTGACTCAGATCTAAGCAGGCTCTGCACTCCTGCTCTGATCTGCCACTAAATTCCTCCCACCAGGTGGGCCTGGGGCTGGAAGCAACTGCAGCTGTAGCTCTGGAAGCAGCCTCTGAGCTACACCACCTCTGCCCAGCCCCCCCCCCCCCCGGGTGGTGGCAGACCACGAACTCCTTTCACTCAGTCCCTGAAGTTTTTCCCACTAACCTTCTTGTTGTCTTTGGTGTTTGTGGGTTGAGAAGTCTGGTAATTGCCACAGCTCACTGATTCAGGGTGCTATATCCTGTTCTGCCCAGCTCCCAGTCTGGTTGGACTGGGCGTGGCCCAGGTTGGGCTCTGCTCCACTCTGCTCCCAGCACATTGCTATAGACCTTACCTAGTGACCATCCAGGCTGTGCTGGGCTGGAACCCTGCTTCCCTCTGCTATTCCATGGGTTCTCCAGTTCTAAAATTTGTTCAGAGCCAATTTTTATAGGTGTTTGGAGGGTCCTGGGGGGGAGCTTTAGGCAAATCCCTGCTTTCTAGCTGCCATCTTGGCTCTGCCCCCAAAATTTTACTAGTTTAAAGCTACACCAAGCTTTTGGGGATGTTGTTGTTTAGTCATTCAGTCTTGTCTGACTTTTCATGGACCACAGCACATTAGGCCCTTTTATCCTCCACTGTCTCTTAAAGTTTAAGTTCAGGTTCATTGTTTCCGTGATGCTATCTATCCATCTTATCCTCTGCTGTCCCCTTTTCCATTTGCCTTCAATCTTTCCCAACATCAGGGTCTTTTCCTGCCATCTCATTATGTGGCCAAAGTATTTAAGCTTCAGTTTCAGTATTTGACTTTTCAATGAATAGTCTGAATTAATTTCTTAAATTATTGACTGATTTGATCTTCTTACTGTCCAAGGTATTTTCAAAAGTCTTCTCTAGCACCACAATTCAAAGCATGGATTATGTAGTGTTCAGCTTTCCTTATCATCCAACTCTCACAGCCGTACATTGCCACTGGGAAAAAAGCAAAAAACAAAAACAGAAACTATAGCTTTGAGTATATGGACCTTTGTTGGCAAGGTGACATCTCTGCCTTTTAGTATGCTATTCAGATTTGCCATAGTTTTCCTTCCAAAGAGCAAGCATCTTTTAATTTCATGGCTGCAGTCACTGTCTACAATGATCTTTGAGCTCAAGAATGTAAAATCTGACACTTCTTCCATTTCTTCTCCCTGTATTTGCCAGGAAGGGATGGGACTAGTTGCCAAGGTCTTGGTTTTTTTATGTTAAGCTTCAAGCCAGCTTCTACACTGTGCTCTTTCACCCTTATCCAGAGGCTTTTAAATTCTTCTTCACTTTCTGCCATCAGAGTGGCATTGTCTGCATGTCTGAAATTGTTGGTATTTCTCTTGGCAACCTTAATCCTTCTTTTGATTTATCCAGCCTGGCATTTCCCATGCATACAAGTTAAATAGATAAGATGACAATACATAGCCTTGTCATACTCCTTTTCCAATCTTAACCTAACTAGTTATTCCATGTTTGGGTCTAACTGTTGCTTCTTGATCCCCATAGAGGTTCTTCAGGAGACAAGTAAGATGATCTGGTACTCCTATCTCTTTGAGGACTTGCCACATTTTGTTGAGATCCATACAGTCAAAGGCTTTAGTGTAGTCAATAAAGTAGAAGTAGATGTCTTTCTGGAACTTCCTTGCTTTCTCCATAATCCAATGAAAGTTGGCAATTTGGTCTTTAGCTCCTCTGCCTCTTTGAAAACCAGCCTGTTCTTCTCAGTTCACATATTACTAAAGCCTAGCTTGCAGAATCTTAAGCATAACCTTGCTGACATGTGAAATGAGCATAATTGTCCAGCAATTTGAACGTTTCTTGGCATTGTCCTTCTTAAGGATTGGGACATAAACTGATCTTTTCCAATCCAGTGGCCACTGTTGAGTTTTCCAAATTTGCTGGCATATTGAGTGCCCCAGTTTAAAATTGTCATTTTTTAGGATTTTAAATAGCTCAACTGGAATTCCATTACCTCCACTAGTCTTACTGTGAGCAATGCTTCCTAAGGCCCATTTTGACTTCACTCTCCAGGATGTCTGGTTCTAGATAAGTAACTACACCATCATGGTTATCAGTATTCTTAAGGTCTTTCTTGTATAGTTCCTTTGTATATTCTTGACACCTCCTCTTAATCTTTTGTGCTTTTGTTAAGTCCTTACCATTTTATCTTTTATCTTGCCCATTTTTTGCACAAAACATTCCCTAGATATCTCTAATTTCCTTGAAGAGATTTCTTATCTTTCCCACTCTATTGTTTTATTTCTTTGCATTGCTCATTTAAGAAAGACTTTTTTGGACACACTACAGCAAACTTGGGATTACAATATCTATGCTTGAGATTCATGTGACCATTTTGGAAATGACTTGTGAACCAATCATGTACTACAGGCGTAATATTGCTTTTCTTATACTACTTTCCTCAGAGGGTTGTTGTGAGAACAATACTTTGTAAATGTTGAGTGCTTTGTAAATGGGGGTTGTTTTGATTGCTGTCATCACCATCATCACCATCATCACAAGTTAGTGTGGCAAAGTAGAGAGAGGCCAGCCTCAGATTCAGGAAGAGATGAATTTACTTTGCTCTTTTCTAACTGACTGGCTACATGAGTCTGGTCAGTGGTGCTACAGGCAACTCCTTGAAGTTGTAAATTATGGACCTACAACAGTGGAGGGTATTTACTCATCAGGAATTTCCTACACTGATGAAATGATAACAAAACCTTTTGTTACCTCTGACTCATTTGGTTCCCACCCAGAGGCCACAGGGTTCTAGCTTCTAGCCTGGAGTAGAAACAGCCTAGTCCGGTGTAACAACATCCCACTCCGGACTGAGACAATGTATTCATGTAATTTCAAAAACAAAGATTAAAAAAAAAGCCTTTTGTGACCTATCTCTAGTTCATTTTCTTTCCAATATTCTAAATTTGGCATGCTGTAAAGCTAGAAAGGGAGAACCTGCTGTTTAAAATGTTGCAGAGTTTATGGCAACACTATTCTCCCAGGTTACTTGGGTAATGAGCTAGTTTTGATGTCTGGTCAGCAGGTTGAATGTGTAAGATGCTTTTTCTACCTGAGACTGTTAAAAATAAGTTTTGGAAACCTAGAGATAACTACAGAGGTACAGAATAGGGGGTGAGGGCTAGGCACTTGGAGGACAGAAGCGGATATCATGACTAAGGTTGAGGTAGGCTATTACAATGGAAAAGATGCTTGACTAGGGTTTAGAAGACTCAGATCAGGGGTAGGGAACCTGCGGCCTCAAGGCCACATGTGGCCCTCTAAGGCATTGAGGGCGCCCCTTTGACTGAATCCAAACTTCACAGAACAAATGAAGGACCTAGAGGGCCATATGTGGCCTTGAGGCCTCAAGTTCCCTGCCCCTGACCTAGATTCTAGTACCAATCCTACCACTAAACAGCTGCATGATGTTGGGCACATCATGAAACCTCTCGGAGTCTCAGTTTCCTTATCTGTAAAATGAGCAGGCTGGCCTATATGATCTCCATTGTTCTTTGCAGCCCTAATATTCCATGATTTGGTAATCATTCTATTTTGTGACATAATTGGAATGCCTTAAATGGCAGAATGTACCCTCTGAAATTGAAGCCTACATTTGTCCCTGAGTCACGATAAATATCTATATTTGCTATGACCTATTAAGGTCATAGCAAACAAAGGAAGTATACTTTTTATAGAAAAATGATTATGTTGAGCTTTCATGATTTATGGCAAAAGCACGATTAAGCACGTCACTGTTCTATTGATCAGCAAATTAGCCCAGAAGTACAGAGAGAAACTTTCACTTACGTTTTTGCGTCAAGAGAAGTTTGATATATTTGGGACGTGAAGGAATGTTGAGGTTGGGGGTTTGGATGAATAGATGGGACTGAGCATAGGTTCTATAATAAGAAGGTATAACAATGAAAGTAATGTAGCCAAAAGCCTCAGCCTGGGCATTCCTATCCATGCAAGTTTTCACTTGTGAAAGTCATCCAATTAAGAGGGCAAGGAAAATATGGGAATTCAAATAATATTATCCCTTATTAGACCATTATGTTGAGAATGGGTTATCCACTCCCAGACTAAATTCCGTGTCTTGGTTTCCTCAACTGGAAAAGGAAAAAGCATCTACATCAGCGAGACACAGAGAGGTTTTATTAAATGATGTTTATAAGCAACTTTCAGAAATGTGAAAGATTCCTATAAATTGTTTTTGGGCATCTCATTTCCTAAGTGAGTCCTTACAGTACTATGCTAAATTAGTATTGTCTAATTATATGCATGTATGTATATGAAATCATTTAAAAACTTTCTTAAACAGGGGTATTTAAAGACAAAGACTGATGTTTATATTATGCTTTAAAGTTTGCAATTTGATTCCACAATTTTAAAAATTCCTACTATGTGTAAGGCCATGTGCTAGATGCTGGGGATAGAAAGGCAAAAATAAAACTGCCCTCGAGGAACTTTTGTCCTCCTGGGGGTAGGGGTAGGAGTGAAGGTGGGGGGGTATATACAGAAAGTAGATAAGTATAATTCAGGTAGGAAAGAAGTGGAACAAGGAAAAGATGAGCATGTTCTACTATTTTAGGATAGAGCAAGCACCTGATACTGGGAGATTAGGTTGTAGTGGTTAGAGCAAAGGACTTGGAATTAGGAAGATCTGAGTTTGAATCTTGCCTCAGACACTGGGCTATGTGACCCTGGGCAAGCTGCTTATCCTTTCTGAGCCTCAGTTTCCTCATCTATAAAACAGGGATGATAACAGCACCTATCTCACAGGGTTGTTGGGAAGTTCAAATGACATAATGTATGAAAAATGCTTTACAAATATTCACTATATACATTAGTTTATTAGTAGTAGTAGTAGACTTCCCTAAGGAAATGGAGCTTGGGTTGACACTTGGAGGAAGATAAGGATTCTGAAAGATGGAGAGGAGGAGGGAGTGAATTCCAGGCACCAGGAATGACTTAACATCTGTATGAAGACAGAAGAGAGAATATGGAGTTTGGGGGACACTTATCAGCTCAATTTAGTTGGACGGAAGAGGGTACAAGAAGTTATGGGAGATTAGCCTAGGAGTTCTGTTGGAGCCAAGGCTGTGATGGGCCTGCAATGTGCCCCCCCCTGTATGACATGCCGGGCTCAGGAGTTTGTATTTCATCTTCATGGCAGTAAGCAGCTGCTGAAGGTTTTTGAGACTGACACAGTCAGAGTCAGACCTTGGCTTAGCTTATTTCAGCTATGGAAGAGATGGGAGAGGATGGGGAGACCAAGAGATTATTACAATAATTGAAACTAGACATGCTAAGGCCCTGAGGTTGGAGAGAAGTAATAGGGAATTTTTTTCCTCTATAGACTGAATTATAGGGATTGGGGAAGCAGGAGATGGGTGTTTGCTAGCTACAGGACAGGAATGACCAGTTAATTTGTGGCACTCCTCGGTTGATCAGAACAGAGGGCTGGGAGGGTTAATGGTAATGGCAGTTTGGAAAGTCATGTGCTAAAGGAGGCCTCCCTCAGACCTCAGGCAGTACTTATCATAAGAGGCAGACATTTCAATCTTCTTTTCTTCTCAACACGGTCCTTTTGGAGGGTTGGTGCCAGGGCCAGGAGGAGTTGATTGGTGATGGTAGCCATAGGAGCTGGACAGTAAAGGAGACTGTAAGTTTTGGAGTATGCTGCCTCTTCACTCCCTTTCTCTCCACCACAGTCCCCAAAAGGAGCCAAGGTCATAGCTTGAGGCTGCCAGTGGTGATGAATCGGAAGAATTATTCCCCTTCCCTGCCCCTTCACTTCCATGGTAGTGGTCTGTACTTACCTGGGTTTTTGGTGATGGAGAGTACCAATTCCACAGAGAATAATGGTAGGCAGCCCCCAGGGACAGACTATGGAATAAAGTTTGCTTCCAAAAATGATAGCAGTATCCAAGAGAGGGTTTTTTTAAGGGGGGTGAGTAATAATAGCTAAAATTTATATGGCTCTTCACAGTTTTCAAATTGATTTACAAATATTATTTTGTTTTGTCCTCATAACTACCTTAGGAGGTAGTTGCTATAATTATTACCTCCATTTCATGGATGTGGAAACTGCAGCTGAAGGAGATGAAGTGATTTGCCCAGAGTCACATAACTAACATGGAGCTGGATTTGAACTCAGGGCCTTCCCAACTACAAGTCTGGTCCTCTGTAGCTTCCTGCAGAAGTGACTGCTCCCAGGGAGGCAGCAGCAACATTGGAATAAACAGCAGTGGTGCTTTGTCAGTCTTTGGCATCACTGGTTCCCCCACCTGGGATAGATATTGCCTGAGGGCCATGTGGGTGGTAGCTTCACAGATGGTAATGGGGCAGTGTGCAATGATGGAGGGCAGAGCAGGCACTGCCTTTGTGATTGCTACTAATAACTAGGAGCTCCCTGTGGAGAGAAGGCTTACAATTCCAAACCCTGTGGGAGACCAGGACTGATTGTCCAAAATGTCTAGATTAAAAAAAAACCCAGCTACCTGATACTTAATAATAGGAAGATTTAGAGCTCTTGCTTTTAATTATCTACCCTTTTCTTTTTTTGGTGGGGGGGGGCAGAGAAATTGGGGTTAAGTGACTTGCCCAAGCTAGTACATGTGTCAAGTGTCTGAGGTCCTCCTGACTCCAGGGCCGGTGCTCTATTCACTGTGCTACCTAGCTGCCCCTACCCTTTTCTTTAGTTAGGATTTGAAACTCGTCTGTTTCCAGGAACGATTTGAGGTACAAACCTTGATTCAGGTTTACGTGGTGGTTTAAGGCTTACAAACACTTTCCTCACAATAGCAATATTAGGCAGGTAGTATTGACAAGAATTGTTTTCCTCTTTTTATAGATAAGGAGACGCAGAGTCAGAGAGAGGGTAAGTGATTTATCCATAGTCACGTGGTTGGTAAATGGCAGAGCCAAGACTTGGACCCAAATCATAGGATCATAGATTTAGAGCTGGAGGGAACCCCAAAGGACAGGTAGTCCAAACCCTTCATTCTACAGATGAGGGAACTGAGACCCACAAAGGTTGAAAGACTTGCCCAAGGTCACAAAGAATGGGCTATCCACTTCTAAACTCCATGCCTCAGTTTCCTGAATTGGAAAAGAAAGAAGTATCTACATCAGTGACATGTGAATAGGGATTTGTTAAATGATATTTGTAAGCCACTTCCAGACCTGCGAAAGGTTTCCTGAAAATTGTATTTGGCCCATCTCATAATCAAGGTCTTACAGTGGTATGTTAAATGAGTACTGTCTAATTACATGCATGCATGGATGTGAGCTCATTTAAAAGCCAGGAATTTTCATAAACAAGTAAACAATAATGACTGATGTTTAAATTATGCCTTAAAGTATGTGATTCAATTCTATATTAAACAATTTCTACCATATGTAAGGTCACATGCTATAGGTGCTGAAAATAGAAAGACAAACCTAAAACTACCCTCCAGCAGCTTATGTCCTACTGGGGGGTAAGAGTAGGGGTGGAGGTCAAGGTATGGGGTGGGATGCACCATGTATAACCCAAGTAGGGAACAAATGGAACGAGGAAAAGATCAACGCGTTCTAGGAACGTCTGAGGTTGGAGAAAGCACTTGATTCTGGGGGATTAGGTTGTAGTGGATAAAGCAACGGACTTGGAATCAGGAAGACCTGAGTTTGAATTCTGCCTCAGACACTTACTAGCTGTGTGACCCCTGGGCAAGCTGCTTAACCTTTTCTGAGCCTCAGTTTCCTCATCTGTAAAATGGGGATAATTATAGCACCCATTTCATAGGGTTGTTGTGAGGCTCAAATTATATAAAGTATGAAGTGATTTATAAACACTCACTTTATACGTGGGTTGTTATTCTGATTGTTAATAGACCTCCTTAAGATTTCTAATAATAACATAGTTTTCCAAACAAAAACCATACTAACGCTTTTGGAACACTCCATGTATGTGTGTGTATACATAGATATATGGGTACAGGACACTCCATATGTTTGTGTGAATATATATCAATATACGTGTATATAAACATACGACATATGTAGATGTCATATATGTCATATGTCTATATTTTATAAACATGTACACACATTTACACACAGGCATATATATGTGTGTATATAGTATGTATGTGTGTAAAGACATTTAAAGACATATGCATTCATGTGTATATAGAATTGGAAAATCAAAATTTCAGATAAACTAATGTCTCTAAACATGACATACATGTGTATACATAGGTATATGTGCCACATACGTATGTATACATGTGCTGTGTATTTGTATCTATACATATGCATGTATATGTGTGTATATAGTTGGAAAGTCAAAATTTCAATTTCATTTAAAGACATTGATGTGTCTCTAAACACAAAACACAGTACATATGTGTGTGTGTATATATATATAGATAGATATAATGTGTGTGGATATACATATAAAATTTGAAAGTCAAAGTTTCATTTCAAGACATTAATATGTTCCTAAACATGAAACTTATTTAGGAGAATCTAGATATGGGAGGTAAATATCTGCAACATCTTTATTCTTTTCTGATTTCCAGATATTAAACGCCATGAGAGCAGAAACTATACCTTAATTACTTTTTTTTAATCTCCCCTACTGCCTAGCAGTGTACATTGTAGGTACTTAAGCTAATGAATGAATGAATCTGTTAGTTTCCCTTTATTTAAGTGACTTCTTAATCAGCCTGGAGACCAGGAAGGCCTTGAGATCACTATTCACTCTATGGGCTGGTGACTCCCAGCCTTTGCCACAGCAAGGGCTTCACACAGCAAAAGGACTTTGAGTCCCTCTGATATCACCAGACCCATAGGACAAACATCCAGAATGCTTCTTTTGTTCTTGTGCCTCCTTCTACAGCCGATGGATCTGCCTGGGAATACATTGATGTTCTCTTTGCCTCTAAAGGGAGGATGTGTCTTGGAGAATAGGATTTTCTAAAGACAACCAATGAACTTTCAGGTAAGAAAATTACTTGGGGGCTCAGTGCGCACTTTGAAGTCAGAACAAAGCACTCGAAAATCAACAGAAATACAGACTCTCAAAGGCTTTCATGCCGGCTGTCAGTTCAAAAAGAGCTGTTTTTCCCAGGCCATTAGGCTGTGTCCAATTATTTTTTTCTATTGTTTCAGAAGATGAAGCCAGAGGCAGCAGATCCTCCAACATGTTAGGCTGAAAAGAACGCCTTGACTTCATTACTAAGTGATATTCCCAGTGGTTGTACAACGAGCTCTGGACCTAGAGATGGGCCCAGCTCCTCCTCCATTGACCTCTAGAGTCCTTCTCACTGCCCAAAATTCAAAAGAAGCTCTGCATTAGTGAGCTTGAGGATCAGATAGACACTCAACTCTTTTCAATTGTATTCATCCCAAATGCCGAATGTCTCCAATTCTTCTACCTATAGTGTTATCAGTTTTATAGCACAGTTTTCTGTAGGTACTTCTGTTGGCACCCAGGTGACACAATGGATAAAGTGCCTGACCCAGAGTCAGGAAGGTGCTGAGTTCAAATTCAGCCTCTCAGACTCTTACTTGCTGTGCCATCCTGTTCAAGTCACTCAACACATCTCAGTTTTCTCATCTGTAAGATGGAGATGACTAATAATAGAATATCCCTCCTAGGGTTATTTTGAGACTAAAATAAATAAATAAATACATGGATAAATAGATAAATAAAAATATAAATGTATATATACAGAAATATAAAAAATAATATAAAATGTATAGTGTTCTGCAAACCTTAAAGTGCTATATGAATGCTGGCCACTATTATTACATCAGTACTAGCTATTTTCCAATTCTCATGCTATTTTAACAGCATGTTTAATAGTAAATTTTAAAATTTTCTTTCCCCATCTCTCCACCTGCTGGTTCCTTCCCTTCTGTGATTACCTTGCATCTATTCTATATGTATCTTGTATATACCAATTTATATACAGGTTGCTTCCCTTGCTAGGTGTATTTATTTGCCTTTCTTGTGTTTCTATCATTTGAGGTTTTAGAAATCTAATAATCTCACATTTTGATTGTTTTTTTTTAATAGGAATACTTCAAATGCCTCTCCTTTATTGAACAGGCATCTTCTTTCGTTGAAGATTAGGCTCTGGTTTGTAGGATATACCATCTTGGGGTTACATTGTGAGCTCTTTTGCTCTTCAAAATAGTCCATTCCCTCCTAGGATTTCTGGTTGGTGTTTAACATTCTTGTGTTAGGTGAATTTCCTTTCCTTTATATTCAAAGGTTTTTTTTCCTGGTCTCTTGCAAAATTTGTTGTTGGTCCCTGGAATTGTAAATTTAACCACTATGTGTCTTGGAGCTTACAGCATATTTTTTCCCTTAATCTATTGATTTTTTGATAGACACTTTATTTTCTGTTTTCAGAAGCTCCGGGAAGTTTTCCTGTATTATTTCTTGCATTATGGTGTTCAAGTTTTTTTTTTGATTTGTTATATTCTTCTGAGAGAGTTATGATCCTTAAGTTGTCTCTATGAATCTTGTCTTCAAGATTAATGTTTTACTTATATAGAGATCATGTTTGTTTGTTTTTAAACATTATTGCATTTTGCTTCTTTTCTTCCAGATTATCCTTCATTTCAGTATATTTATATTCCTAATCAATTATTTTCTCTTTCACTTCTTTGGAGAGACTTGCCACTGAGTATAAAAGTTTTTCTATTCTGTCAATTATTTTTGCTGTGTATGTCACAAATTCTGCTTTAATGATTCTTTCTTCGTTCTTGAACCATTTGGAGACATCCTGCTGTAGTTCCATATTCTTGTTAATTCAGAGTCCTCTGGCTCATCAAGTATTGTTTCAATTTCCTTTGACTTGTAATATTTGTTTAGTGAGGTTTGGACTCATTTAGATAACTTGGTAACCATCTTCCCTTTTGCTTCAATATCTTCTTTTTTGATTTATCTGCTTGTACTCAAGATTTTTCTTGACTTTTATTGCTCCAGAGATTTTTGGTAAGTTCAGGCATTTCTCCCCTCATATTTTCTTATATTTCACTTTCTGACTCTTGGTACTTGGATGATGGTTCCCTGAAGACTAGAACTCATAGTTGTCTCAATTTTCTCCCTCACTTTTTGAATTTGTTTCTCACCAGCCTAAGTCCCTTCTCTAAGTGACTTCTGGGGGACAGAAGTAGCCCCAGCTGAATGGCAGTTTCCTTTTCTTCAGGCCGGATACAGCACACATGCTGCTCCAGTGTCCTTTTTCCTTTAGTCCTCTGGCTGAGCACTGCTATGGCATATTGCCACCATAGGAAAAGTCCACTTTTGCTTTCCTGTACTTCTCCCAGCTCCACGAGGAGACAAAGTTAAGTTCTATTTTTTGTTGCCACAGAATAGTGAGATGAAAGAATGGGCAAGATGTGTTTGTAGTGACTGCAGTAGCAGCAAGGAGCTTCCTGAGTGGACCCCAGAGTATGAGCCCAAGGGTCAGATTGGACTGCCCCACCAGAGTCTGGGAGCTGGTAGGGGAGGAGGTGCTGAATGGTTGCATTAATATTTAGGGATTTGCTTTTTCTGCAAGAAATCATTCAGGTTGTTACTTTGTTAGACTTCTTATTGTCTTGGTCTGATGAGAGACTTGCAATTACTTTACTTCTTGCACATAATTTTCATTTGCAGGAGTTTTGAGTGCTGGAGAAAATGTCTAGTTCTCCATCATGTTGGTCATATAACCCAGAAGTTCTCATTTACCTCGTTAAAATGTAAGCTTCTTCAGGGTGTGGCTCGTTTTTGCTTTTTTTTTTCTTTTTTCTTTTCTTTTCTTTTCTTTTCTTTTTTCTGTATCTCCAGTGCTTAGCAGAGAGCTGGATGAGTAGTAAGGGCTTAATAAATTGATTCATTGATTGATTAATTGATACAGCAAAAAGCCACCCCAAAGACTACTCTAAAAGCTCCCATGCACAGATCAGAATCAACCAAGATTCCTTTGAAAATGTAGCAATAAATAATTTGCTTAATGATCATTTGCTAATTATCAACAAGCAAAGCATAAAATATGGAGATATATGCTCATCAGAGTTGTTCATCATTACAATGAAGGCTGTCCAACAGAGTTCCAATGGAAGAGTTATTCCCTATACAGATATGAAATCTTCCACGTACTCCTGTTTGCAGATGACATTGTGTTGATTTCATCAAGTCCCAGAACATTGCAGAACCTCCTCAAAGAGATCCATAATCACTCAAAAGAGTGATCTATGACCTAACTATCCACATGAGAAAAACCAAATGGATGAAGGTACTTATTGGCCTGACTAGAATATGTAGTTAGTTGGAAAACCCATAATGCTAATCCATCAGAATATCTATATTGGACAGACATTGTAAATGGGCCCAGAAACACACAGGGAGGCTAGTAGGAAGGCTAAGTTACATCATGGAAATTATGCAGCGTTTTTAATGATTCCACATTTTTTTTTCCTGGAACAAAGGCCATATTTTCAGCATCAATATTCTTCCAGGGATGCTGTATAACTATGGGTCAAGGAATAGAACACCACAGTCTCTGAAGAATTAAACCTGTGGGTAACTGAAAGGGCAGTGGAGAAACCCATGGTAAGTGTGAGTAGCTGTATTGATAATGTATTTTTGCTCAATTTGAAGATCTTCCCCATCCATTAATAGGCCCATGTGACCTGCTTATGTTACATGTGGTGGGAGGAGCTTGCTGAATGGGTGGAGCAGGAAAGGGTGGAGCAGGAAGGAAGTGCAGTTGGAGCAGTTAGAGCTGAGGGAGAGAGAGGAGGCTGGCAGCTTGCTGTTGAGTGTTTGTTTGTGGGAAGGCCCCAGCAAGGGGGAGGCTTTGGGATGGAGCTGCTCCCTGCTGTGATAATGTGTATTAACTTCTTTGTTGCTATGATGGATTCGGTTTACTGGTGTTGGGATTTGGCTTTCTGGTGTCTGAATAAATGTTTTGCTTCTGTCTTCTATATGGAGAGTCTGTTATAGTTTGCGATTTAAAACCATGACGGCATAATCATAGCAATAGCAACCACTGTGAATATTGCCTTGGTGATACAGTAGCATAAAATATGCTAACAAGCATATGAAAGAAGCAGTGTAAAGGAAGATGATTTCAAAGAGATGAAAGACAGAAAAAGAAGGTGGACCAGTCATTTAACAAGAGTCAGGAGTAAGTTGTGGACTCTCCATTGGTATCCAAAAAACATCAAGAGATATCAAGGAATGCCTCTAAAGTGTTGGTTGGATCCCCACAAGATTCCCCTAGGATAAGAAGTCATAGTTGGGTTTCATAAGTAATCCCTCAAAATATTTGCACTATGTTTTCACAGTACATTTTACCTTTCAAAGGTTTTCACTTCCCTCAAATCAGATGTAGAATTAGGGAAGGGAGAGAAATTAACATGTGCATTGATTGTGCATTACAAACCATAGGGATTTAATAAATGTTTGATGAATAAATGAATGAATGAACAGTTCATTATCTCATCCATTTCTTGAGTATTGAATTAGTAGGCCTAAAAAAGAGACATATCAGCTCTAGAGCCTGGAGAAGTCCTGGCGTAGCAGCTTCCTAGAGGGGCAATTAGTTTGGGCAAGTCACTCAATTACACACAACAGGCCCATAGTCATTTTTCTGAACTAACAGTTATTTAGTATTTTAATGTTTGCAAAATGCCTTTTATGCATTATCTCATTTGTTCCTCACAACAGCTCTGGACTCAAATGAGCACTGTAGGTTTTATTAGCCTCAATTTATACATATCACACAACTAAGTGTTAAAGAAAACATTCAAACCAAGCCTGGCTCTCCTGACCCTAGGTGGAACACTCTTCCTGTTAAAATCATGCTATCTGCTGTATCTCAGTTCACCCACATGTGAAATGGGAATTATAATGCTTGGACTACCACCTAATAGGGTTGTTATGAGGATCCAGTGAGATGACACAGAGAAAAGATTGTGTAAAGCCCTACACAAGGATGTTGCTATGCTAGAAAGAGCCCGGGATTTACCCTCGGACCCAGGTCTGAATCATGCCCTTTCTACTTATGATTGGTGAGAGATGATTGATCATCTCTTTGGACTTCAGCTTCCTCATCTGTCAAATAAGGGTATTGACCCAGGTGATTTCTAAGGTTCCTTCCAGCCCTAAGTCTTATGATAATCACTGAAATCCGAGCAATTATTAGAAAAGCATTTTGTTGAAGTGGGGACCACTGCACCAACTAATGAGACACAGAAATAACAACAAAGTCTTCCTTTAAGGAAATGATAATATATTATAGCACTGAGTAGGATGAGTTTTAAAAAGGTAAACATTTGTTTAGACCGTTTTCAGACTGTTTTAAATGGATATATTACCAAGATAACTTTCTTACTGACCTCCACTGCTTACAACAACCATCCTTTTGTTAAAATTGGGGGGAGGGGGAAATGCAATAATGTCTCCGTGCATTTCCTTGTAAGTTGAGTATTCAGAGAAAAGGTAAATTTGGAAAATTAAAATCATCAGAAAATGCACAAATTGTTTGGAATTTTCCCTTGGTCTTCCATTAATCGAGTCACCATGTGTTGAGTGCCTATTGTCAATGAAGTATTGATTTTTGAGAGTCTTCTGTGTGCATAGCACTATACTAGGTGATGTGGCCAACTGAAGACATAGCAGATGCAATTCCCATGTATACTTTAGTTAGGAAGATGAGACCTATATACATAAACCTATCAGTGAAAAGCACATTATGCTGTAAACTCCTGAATTTTTAAGTACCAGTAATAAAATCCCAAGATGCTAAGTGAGTAAGTGAAAAACAAAATTCATTTTGCTTCAATTAAACAATTATTTTTATCTACTTTGTCTAAATTAGAAACAGCTGTGGCATAGTGAACACAGAGCAGCCTCAGAGTCAAAAAGACACAGGTTCAAGTCCTGACTGACACATGTAGGCTGTGAGATGCTAGGCAAGTCACTTGACCTCTTAGTGCTACAGACAACTATTTAACATTGTACATTGCAGAGCAGCTGCTAGCGTGCAGAATTTGAATTCAGGTCATCTCCACCCCAGGACAGCTATCTATTCACTACCCTACTTTGTCTTTCATAAAGAAATCACAGTCCCCCAAAGGGAGCTATTCTTGTAGGAAGACCTCAGAAGGAGATGAGTTTTATGCTGGTTCTGGGAGGAAGCCCCCAGAGCTATACCAAGCACTTTGGGGGTATAAAAGAGAAGCTAAGACATAATCCCTGCCCTTGAGGACTTTTTTTGGGGGGGAAACAAGGCTTACACAGATGAAATTAGTCAAATATCTAGTGCTAGATCAAGTATTTTAGACTATAAATGTATTTTTTTAAAGGGAAAGCTTGGAATTCTAGGAAGTTAGCTTCCATAAAGATCAGAGATTTAGAGCGGGAAGGGGCCAGCTTTAGAGGCCAGCCTCCATTCTCTCCCCCCCCCCATCAGTGTATGACCCCATCATACCAGTGACTGTGTTGGAGTTTTTGTTGGTCTAAGGTCCATGTGGCTTTGTTTCATGAATCTAGTGCTGACACTAACACTTGTGCCTTAGCGCCTCTGAGAATGAGTCAGCCAGATCTCTGATCTGCAGTATCATGGCATGAGTTTAAACATAAGCATTTAAAAATGAGGGGCAGCTAGGTGGCATAGTGGATAGAGCTCTGGGCAGGGAATCAGGAAGACTCATCTTTCTGAGTTCAAATTTAGCCTCAGACGTTGATTAGCCGCATAACCCCGGACAAGTCACTTGACCCTTTTTGTCTCGGTTTCCTCGTCTGTAAAGTGAGCTGGGAGAAGGAAATGGCAAACCACTCTCCTTGCCAAGAAAACCCCAAATGGCATCACAAAGAGTCAGACACGACCAAAATTACTGAACAATGACCACAAATTTAGAAATGAAGTCTATGAGGCATGGGACTTGAAATTGCCCACTTGAAAAGGCTTTCCTGGCCTCCAAGGTCCAGCTGACATTTCACAGCAAAACATCTTGATTCTCAAAGGATCCCAAATCACTTTGCAAGTTGCAGATTCTCTCAAAGCTTCTCCCTTTGCCATTGACTTATAATTCCCTTGGAACAAATGAAAACAGAAGGGAAGGAGCTGCTATTCAATAGGGCCCTGAAACATGAAACACCAGCCTGGGGGAAAAAGTGAAGATAAATACAATTAAAATATGACAGGATGAATCTAGCTCGGACTCTTCTTGTCCTAAAAAGGACATTAGTTAGGGAAACTAAGACTAACATTCTGGCCCTTGAGAAAAAGAGGCCCCGAGATTTTGACTGACCTCAGACAGCTCAAAACTTGGCTTTGTTTATTTATAGTTGGATTTGCAATATGAGCCTTAAGCCTGCTTCCTTGAACACATAAACAAAAAAAAAAGACATTTAGCTGCAGTAGAACAATAAACAGGCACACTCTTAACTAGATAAGGGAAAGGAAAAACTGACTGATATCACCAATCTTTTCTTTGCTCTCTTAAAGAATCTGCATCCTGCTGAACTAGAAAGAGAATTTTGTTTTTTTTGTTTTGGGGGGATTTCTTTGGTGTGTTGGGAGGGAGCAGTAGGAAAAAGGGGCAGGATCATAAGATCATAGAGCTGGAAGAGACCTTAGAAATCATCCAGCCCAACTTTTTTTCAGCTCACAGATGAGGAAACTGAGACCCACTCTGCATGGTTAAATGTCTTATCTCAGGTCACTTAGTGAATGAATGCCAGAGACAATTCGAATGCAGTTTCTCAATACTAAAACCAGTCCTTTTTCGAGTAGGTCTCCTGTTGTTCAAAGATGAGCTAGTCAGTCTTTTGAAACCAATTTCAAGGAAGAACTAGGACCTGAACAGATATTCATTGCCAAAAAGTCTAAAAAAGTGTAAGTGAGGGTCCAGCCCAGAGCTGGTGGGCTCATGCCAGGTAATACTTTCGGATGTGTGGCTAATAGGCAGCTTTGGAAGCTACAGGGGGAAAGGGTGAGCTGTTCATCAGTACTGTGTGCCCCATAAAGTTTCTACGCAGTACTAAAGGGGGAAACCATAAATATATTATGGCAATAATCTGGGTTGGGAGGCAGCCAAACAAAATAAAAAATAAGTAAATAAATTAATGAATAATATACAATAATATATACAATAAATAACAATAACATGATAATAAAATAATAAAAATTAAAAAAATAAAAAGCTGGCTTTGCGGTCCGGAAAAGCTGAGTTCGAATGCTGCTAGCTATGTGGCCCTGGTAAATTCACATAATTCTCATTTTTCTTTTCTTTTTTTGGAGGCAATAGAGGTTAAGAGAGAACTGGTGCTCTATCCACTGTGCCACCTAGCTGCCCTACATAATCTTTCAATACCTGTGGCAGCTCTCTGAGACAATAATTTATCAATCTGTCTACAAAAAGCTAGTAAGTACATAGGTTCTGGAGGTACAGGGACAAAAAAATAAAACAATCCCTGATCTCAAGAAGAGTTGCCCATCTGCATTGATGGATGGAATTTCCATACTAGGAGTTCCCTACCATGATGAAATTGTGGGTTCAGACTCCCCTGCCGCCCCCCACCCCCATTGGGACAAGTGTGTTCAAAGGAGCCTTGACCTACCTTTGCCCTGTTAAAACTGTGGGGACTGATTGTTAGTGGGAATAATGATTCCCAGCTTCACCCTCTCCCATTTGAAAGCATTATGATTTTTAGATCCTTTTTTATTTTAATGGAACCCTGGCCAGATAGGTGGTACAGTAGATAGAGTGCTGGGCCTGGAGTCAGGAAGACCCGGAGTTTAAATCTAGCTTCAGACACTAGCTGTGTGACCCTGGGCAAGTCACTTAACCACTGTCTGCTTCAGCTTCCTTATCTATGGAAATAATAACAGCACCTACCCCCCAGGGTTGTTTTGAGGATAAAATGAGATAATGAGCATGAAGTGCTTAGCATAGTGCCTGGCACGAAGTAGGTGTTACATAAGTATGAGCTGCTGTTGTTGAGTATAGGGATTGTTTCATTCTTTGCATTTGCATCTCTAGCACCTCACATTGTACCTAGCATACAGTAGGCACTTAATTAATGCTTATTGATTCAGCAGTTAACTGATTCTGTCTTTACAGAGGTGGATGGGGTTATGGATATGAATATTGCATATATTGTCTGATGTAGTTGCTGTGTTCATTGATTTTGTTGACCTATTTTTTTCTTTCTTTTAAAATTTTTGTTGCAGGGAATGACTCATTGGATAGGGGAAAGGATGTGTTCAGAAATGATGGCATGATATATGCCCTGCTTCATATGAAATATGAAAACTAAAGAGAGAGATGAAAAATAAGACAAAATGCAGTGAAATAAATCAGAAGAATTTATATATATACACTCTGATGAGGCAGAATACAATGGGTTTTCCATCTCTCTTCCTGGTAGCTATGCCACTCTTAATAGCCAGTAGTGACTCTCTCTAGAGGCAGCAAGCCCTTCACTGTCTTCTTAAGCTCCCTTTCCTCTCCCCCTGTTTTCTTTGTTGACCTTCAGAATTGTTCCTCTTCTTTTTAGTTTCTATGCATGTTTTTTTTAACAAGAAAAGCAATAAGGGGAATTTGATGCTGTTTGGGGACATTGTGTCTGTACATCCTGAAAAAGACTAAGTATCTTCTTCGTGTGCTTCTGCAACTGACTGGCATAATAAACAAAACATGAGATTTTGTTCTCAGTCCACTATATTGAACTTTTTTATTCTGCTTCTCTAACATAATTAAACTACAATTGTTTCTTTTGTATTCTTGTAAATAGATCATATGCAGTTAAAATACCCTTCTTACAGAAAAAAACCTGTGCTTGGACTAATAATGATGATAAGAGTGATGACAACTGTACACTATTAATGAAACACAAGGCTCATCACAACTATAGAGAGATGAACACCTTTCCATCAAATAGGGGGAAGGAGATTGATAGACATTCTCAGAACACATTGTAAACAAGTCAAAAATCTGAATAAACACTTTTGAAACAAGCAGACATCATTCCAGTAAATGATCATAAAGGATAACATCAGGTACACACAATTGGATCTGTCTAACATAAGCAAAAGTAGTTTACCTCTGAATGAAGTCTAAGCAATGGCTTGGATCCAAGAATGGAATCAAAAGGCACTCCATGGGCAACATCCTCATGAACTCAGCCAACAATTTGTTGACAAAGAGGTATCAAACAAATGGTTGAGTCATGAAATTCTGTTCATAACTCTATTTCCTGGAAATAGAAGTTTTTGGTAGCAATTCCAGTACCAGGTCATTGCCACCATACATTGCAGAACTCTTTTATTATTATTTTTATTTTTAATTAAATATTTCCCAATTACATGTGAAACATTTTTAACAATCATTTAAAAAATTTTGAGTTTCAAATTTTCTCCCTCTCTCCCATCTCTTCCCACTCCTTGAGAAGGCAAGCAATTCAATATCAATTAAACATGTGAAGTCATGCAAAACATACTTCCATATTAGCCATGTTGCAAAAGAAAATAAACAAAGTAAAACAATAAAATAAAGTTTAAAAAACATGCTTTAATTTGTATTCAAAGTTCATCAGTTCTCTCTCTGGAGATGGATTAGCATTTTTTCACCATGGATCCTTTGGAATTGTCTTGTATTATTGTCTTGATAAGAATAGCTATGTCTTTCACAGTTGATCATCATTACAATATTATTGTTACAGTGTACAATGTTGTTCTGGTTCTGCTCACTTCATTTTGCATGAGTTCATATGAGTTTTCCCAGGTTTTTCCAAAACCATCTCACTTGTCATTTCCTATAGCATGGTAGTATTTCTTTATAATCATATACCACAACTTGATCAGCCCTTCCCAAATTGATGGGCATACCCTCAATTTCCAATTCTTTGCCACCATAGAAAAAGCCGTTATAAATATTTTTGTATAAATATGTCCTTTTCCTTTTTTCTTTGATTCCTCTGGGATACAAAACTAGTAGTGGTATTGTTGGGTCAAAGGGCATGCACAGTTTTATAACTCTTTGGGCATAGTTCCAAATTGTTCTCCAGAATGGCCAAACTAGTTCAGAATTCCACCAACCATGCGTTAGTGTCCCAATTTTTCCACATTCCCTCCAGCATTTGTCATTTTTCTTTTTTGTTCTGTTAGCCAAACTGATGGATGAGGCGGTATCTTAGAGTTGTTTTAATTTGCATTTTTCTATTCAGTATTGATTTAGAGCATTTTTTCATGTGACTATTGATAGCTTTGATTTCTTCTTCTAAAAATTGCCTGTTCATGTCCTTTGACCCTTTGTCAACTGGGGAATGGCTCTTATTTTTATAAATTTGGCTCAGTTCACTATATATTTGAAAAAAGAAGCCTTTATTAAAGAAACTTGCTATAAAACTTTCCCCCCAGGTCCCTGTTTTCCTTCCAATTTTGGCTACATTAGTTTTGTTTGTGCGAAAACTTTTTTAATTTCATGCAATCAACATTATCTATTTTACTTCCCACAATCCTCTCTATTTTTTGTTTGGTCAAAAGCCAGAAAAGTTATTCTTAAGCAGCCCTAACTAAAGTGATCAATGCAGATTATTCAATAAAATGTTAGAAACTATAATATATATTAGGTAGAAAACATCTACCAAGAAATGACCTGGTCACTAGAATTGTGCACCAGAAATCTGATATCTTTCAAGGACTGATAGAAGGCAAATCCCCATACCACAATGAAGACTCAAAACATTCTTGAGAACTCAATTAACAAACTGTATTGGAACCATGGCATCATCACAGGCCAGATGTTGCCCACAACTGTGTGGACATAATAACATTGATCCAAAAAAACCAGTTGAGGACGTTTTAAATAGATGCTGCCATATCAAGTACTCATAATATTCCAGATGAGTAGAATGGAAAGCTTTTTAAAAATTTAGAGATGTAGCAGAAATAAAAAATCATGTGAGAAGGGGATAAGGCACCCATTATCCCGATCATTTCATCTGTTATTAAATTTGAGGCAGTATACTGTAATGGAATGAGCATTGCCCTTTGGGTCAGAAAGACCTGAGTTTAAAACCTGCCTCAGACCCTTACTAGCTAGGTGACCCTAAGCAAATCACTTAATGCCTCTATGCCTCAGTTTCTCCATTTTAAAAACGAATGGGTTGTACTCCATGACCTCTAAGAGCCTTTCCAACTTTAAATTGATCGTCCCATGTAAGTTGTATCAAGGATGCTTTCAGTGAACCTACAGGAGATGAAGTTACATCCTAAAACTTTTTCAACTATTCAAACTTTTTTCAACTGTAAAAGGCAGTGATTTTATCCTTGTGTTTAATAGTCAGCAGAATGTTGAAAATAAAATAATAATAGCAGGATCATAACTTACCAGGACGGTTCCTATCTGAATTCCCTTGAGAAAGATGAAAAGAGCAATATTGATAGCAATGCAAGACACAGCCTGGTTTAGTGAATAGAGTCTGCTCTCTGAGGCAGGAAGTCCCATCTTTCACATTTTTTAGATTGGTGACTTTGGGCAAGTCATTAGCCTTTTAGTGCCCCAGGCATCTCTCCAAGACTAAACAAAGTAGAACATGTGCCAATTTTCTTGGTAGAGAGAGAGTTTCTTTACCTAGGATTCCCTACAACTATGAAATCACAGGTCTGGTCCAAACATAAACAATAATGAAGTCTCCTTGACAAGATTATGAAAATAGTTGGAAGGAAATTTCCATAGAAATTTAGTGGAAGCACTAAACTCTGGCCTAGTGACTTCCCCAAGGCCCCAAAGTAAGACAGAGCCTTGGGCTCTGCCTTGGGCTTAAGCATGTATAAATTCTATTGGGCTTCTACATGGACAATGTCAAGTAAGAGCCAAATATCCAATGAAGAAATATTCAATACAGAAATGTCAGAAATGACAAATATATGGACTTTAATCACATCCTGAAGAATTACAAATCTAAAGCTGACTAAGTAAAGCCTGCACTGGAAAGCAGAGAGGTTCATTAGGCACCATTTACAAGATATGGGAAAAGATGATTAAATCTGAGCTCATAATATGTTTGACATTTTTACAGAAACATGGTGAAGGAGGCCATCAGGTTTATTAACCTCATTATACAGTGTGTTGAGTTTACAAAAATTCTGCAAGTTGATCACAGTAATTAAGCAAGAGCACATGACAAGTGGAATTTTATTGCCTCATACCAGAACGTCTAGGTGAGTTGCTAGGCATGGGGCCAAATTTTTTCTTTTTTTTTAACCACCTGGAAAAGGGGATTTTTTTTTTATGTATAAAAAGACTGGAATGTAGAATGCCCTGTCTGCTTTCAGCCATGCAGTCATGGCTTTTTACTACGTTGATCCCAACTCATGGGTTGAATGACCATATTGGTATTGATTGAAATAAAAACAATCATGGTTGGGACACTTCATTCAGATTGATGTGCAGTTGATAAAAGTTGATGAGATGAAGTACAGCTGAGATCCATTAACCTGACCTTCCTATTAATCTCCAACAGGTGTAGGGTATAGATTTCCTTCTTGCTCCAAGGAGGAAGAAATTAAAGTGGAGTGATGTAGCAGCCAGAGACAGCCCCACCAAACTGTATTCTTCACGATATACCCAATGGGATACACTCAGGGATGTGCTGAACATTCAAACCAGCTCCTTTAGTGTGACATTTTATACCCTGGAAATGGCAAACGGTACAATCAAGGCTTTTATTATTTTGTTGATCATTCAGACTTAATGATGGAGAAAATATTAATAATTCAGGTAAAACTTAAAATTGTTTCATGAATTTTTTCCAGAGAGCTGGTTGTTAAACATCAGCACACCACTGCATCATATATTCTTTCCAAGGTGTATCAGAGAATAGACTGTGGCAATACCCTCAGGTTTTAGTATTTCTCTTTGTATTTATGGACAGCTAGGTGGTATAATGGATCGAGTGGCAGGAGTTCAAATCTGGCCTTAGAAACTTACTAGCTGTGTGACCCTGGGCAAATCACTTAACCTCTCTTTGCCTAAATTTCATCATCTGTAAAATGGGGATAATCATAGCACATACTTCACAGGGTTGTTGTGATGAAAAGATTGGATGATATGTGTAAAGCACTTAGCCCAGTGCCTGGCATATCGTAAGCACTGTGTAAATGTTTGCTGTTATTCTTCTGGGAATGTCATCATCTTCAATGATTAATCTTCAGAATAAGCCTACGTTGCAGAGGAGAGAGAGAGGGAGAGGCTGCACAGTAGTCTCTCCACTGCTCCCAACTTTATAGAAGATTGAGGTGGAAGATGCTAGTGTTTAGGGGGGAAAAGATTTTCACTAGGCTGTGGAAGACTTGGCTTTAGTTTCTTCCCCTCTGTTCCTTAGTAGCCGCGAGGTGGTACGGTGGATGGAATGCTAGACTTAGGGTAAGGAAGACCTGAATCTGAATACTGCCTCAGATACTCCCCAACTCTGTGACCCTGGGCAAGTCACTCAACCTCTCTAGATCTCAGTTTCCTCAGTGGCAAAGGGGGAATCATGATGATAACACCTACTTCACTGGATTGTTGTGAGGACCCAGTGAGTTATATGTAAAGTGCTTTTTGAAACTTAAAGAGCAATATAAATTCTAGCTACTACTATTAGTGGTACTCGCATGATCCTGGGCAAACCTCTAGCCTCACCGATTCTAGATAGGGGGCTATCGGTCATTCAATCAACAGCTGCTTGTGGACCAGATGCTGAGTTAGGCACTGGATAGATACAAAGACAAGAGTGAAAGTTCCTGCCCTTGTGGAATTAGCAATCTAGCAGGGAGACAAGATGCACATTTTTATACACATAAAGTAGATATGAGGTGATTTCTGGGGGAAGGTACTAACAGTTGGCAGTATTGGGAAAGTCTTCTTGTAGAATATGACATTTGAGCTGAACCATGAAGGAGATAGTGATTCTGAGACAGAGGGTCTAGGAAGGAGTGAATTCCATGCATGGGAAATGGCTAGTGCAAAGACATGGATGGACAAGGAGATTGAGGCTTATATGAGGAACAAGAAGAAACCCAGTTTTGCTGAATCCTTGTGTATATGAAAGGGAGTAATGTACAATGAGGCTGGAAAGGAAGGTTAGGGTTAGGTTATGAAGGGCTTTAAATGCCAGTGAGAGTTTATATTTGATCTTTGAAATAAGAGAGAGATAAATTGGTCAGATTTTGTGCTTTAATAATATCAATGTGACAGCTGTGCAGAGGATGGATTGGAGAGAGGAGATAATTGAGGCAGGGAGAACAACTAGGAGGCTTATTGCAAGTCAAGAAAAAGGCTGGGAAAAATGAGCAAACAACAAAAAAGAACCTGACCATAAAAATCACTATACCAACAAGGAAGCTCAAAACACAAATTTAGAATATGACAATGACATTATGTGAAAATCTGTATAAGCAAAAACTCAAAGAAAAATGCAGATTGACCACAAGGCAAGTAAGAATTCCTAAAAGAAATAGATTAAAAAAAGAGCAAAAATTTTTTAAAAAATAAAATAGGAAGCTTATTACCATAATTTGGGTTGGAGGTAATGTCTTATAGTAGAATGGTTGCTCTCTCTCTCTCTCCCCACTCCCCACCCCCCCGTGTGTGTGTGTGTGTGTGTGTGTGTGTGTGTGCGCACGCACGAGCGTGAGTAGAGAAGGGGATAGATGTGAGAGATCTTTGGGATCTAGGATTCTTTAGAGTGCAACCATGCCCATATCAACTCCTGTACCTACTTCTTCCCTTTACTTTCCCTTTCTGCGATAAAAACCATTGCTATTTCCATAATTTCTGAAATGAGATTTCAGGGTATGAAGTAGGCTGGCAATAATGCAGATCCAGGAAAGAGGAGGCAGCTCCAGGAAAGGTTAACTCTCTCTTGTGCAGCTCCTGTTGCTGGCTTATGGTTGTCCAAAGAAGAGCTGGGGATAGAGGAAGACTCCCTAGAAAAAAATATTTTGGGAGAATGTATTGAATGTGTGTACCTGCATTCTTTGGTACAATGCTTAACATTTTCTCTCTCTCTTTCTTCCTGGTGGCTGGGTTTTTTGAGATGGTGAGCAAATGTGGTTAGTGAACCATATTTAGACACTCTTTTATGAATGACTGTTTCCAGCTGACTGCCTGCCTCCAGTGGGATGTTATCTCGGCATCTGCATTTGGTCCTGGATTTTTAGCACAGAGCACTGAAGGCCCATTGCTTATTGCCTGTCTTCCATGAGTTATGGGTTTCATATTCTTCATCAAGCAGTAGGGAAGCTGAACCATTATCTTTGTCATCCCTTGAATTTAAAGGTAAATGATGGAAACCTTCCACCCTGAATATGCAGCTATGGGGGTAAATATAAGCATATAAGCAGATGGATTTGTGTGACTCAGCAGAGAAACCAGAGGCAACTTAGAGAAGAGAAAACATCTCTGACTCAGCATTAATATCACCCCCAAATCATATCAGTATGTAATGTGAACAATGACAGTAGGTAATCTATGGTTTTATTTTCTGTGCTTGGGGTTAGAATTAAAAGGAATCTGCAGAAAATTGACATATCTCAGAATTTACTGAAAGTAATATGGTGACCTGAAAAACAACTGCCATTGAGGAAGCACACATGGGAAGAATCTTAGGTGTCCCTTTCCAGTAGGGGGGCCTCTTGGAGAGAGAGAGAGAGAGAGAGAGAGAGAGAGAGACAGAGACAGAGAGAGAGGGAGAGAGTCAGACAGAGAGATAGTAGACAGAGACACAGAGAGACACAGAGAGAGAGAGAGAGAGAGTCAGACAGAGAGATAGTAGACAGAGACACAGAGAGAGAGTCAGACAGAGAGATAGTAGACAGAGACACAGAGAGAGAGAGAGAGAGTCAGACAGAGAGATAGTAGACAGAGAGACAGAGAGAGAGAGAGAGAGAGAGAGAGAGAGAGAGAGAGAGAGAGAGAGAGAGAGAGTCCTTTTGAAAGGGATCTCAGACTATGGGGAGAGGCCCTGATAGGGAAAGTTCCTCTTTGTTCTGAACCCCAATATGATCCTAAATTGCCTATGTATTAGTAAGGTACCTGACCAGTTGGAGAGGAGACAACATCTGCTGTAAAATTTAATTTGGCTTCAAAAGCATTTATTTAGCACCTACCATAAGCATTGTGCTAGGTTCTAGAAATATAAAGATAAAAAATTCAACAATACCTGCCAGTTATCCTACCTGCTGTATGGATGCAGCCTATGGCAAGCATTGCCCTTTCTATCTATAGCAAATGCTTCAGCTATGATGGAACTAATAGTATGGCTGATGGGAGTGGGGGGCGGATCTCAAAATCTAGTCTTTTTTCATCAGTGATATACTGTCATTCCAAAGATGGAAAAAATTGATTTAAAGACTATAATTTTAAAATAGCTTGAATGTTACTTGAAGCTAATCACTGTGGTTTTCATTCGGATTCTTCAACACCTGAATTGGAATGCAATTCTTTTCCACTGGATTTTAAATATACTAGGAGAGGTATGAATATTAGCTCCCAGGGAGAAGTGCTTTGGAAGTATATTTTCCTATTACAAAATTAGGTCACTCATTGAAGAAGATTTGGGTGTATTTCCAGGTTATGAATAACACACACATATATATGAATAATATATATGTATATATATGTGTATATGACTAGTATATACACACACAGTGCCTGATACATAGTAGGTCCTATATAAATATCATATATATACATACATAATGTTATGTATTATATACAAACCTATTTTTGTATAATAAAGTATATACGTTTACTAGATATGTGTGTATGTATATGTATATATTATATATAGTATATTTATATATATCTAGTATACATAATATATGTGGTGCATATTTTATATGTATGTGTATGCGTATATACATATACATGTGTATGTGTACATAGATACATAGATACATACATACATACATATATTCCCATACAACACATTTATATGGTATTTACTCTGTGCCAGGCACTGTGCTATGCACTTCACAAATATTCTCTCATTTGGTCCTCACAACAACCCTGGAAGGTGGGTACGATTATCATTTCCATTTTATAAATGCAGAAACTGGGGCAAACAGAGATTAAATAACTTGTCCATGGTCACACAGCCAATAAGTGTCTAAGGTAAAATTTGAACTCAGGCGTTCCTGATTCCAGGCCAAGCACTGTGCAGTATGGTGTCACCTAACTGCTCTTTATCAGGGCTTCATCAAGTTTTATCTCACCTTATTTATTGAGTACTCACAAGACCAAAAAAAATGCTGGGAAAATTTTGATTGCCTGTGCCTGTTTCTGTGTGTCTTGAGACAGAGGAAGCTGAATTCCGGAGCACTCTCAGGCAACAAGTATTGATCTCTTCCAAAGTATCTGGAAAGGCCTGAAATTGTCATCATCCGCAGGGGAGCTGCCATAAAGCCTGGCCTTCAGACAGGACCACACCTGGGTCAGCTCGGGCAGACTCATGAGGAATGGTCCTGTGTCTGAAAGAATTTGGCCCCCACTCAGTGGCCCAGACACTGTCTTCAATAATGCACTCTACCAGAAATCCTTCCTTAAGTGAAAATTAAATTGTTCTTGCTTTAGCTGAAACCCTGGGCTCAGTAGCGATCTATATACTTCACATGCACTTTCTGTTCTGTTGGTTTAAATTTAAAAATATCAGGGCTTTTCCCCCATGGCAGTTGGACTAGCTACCCACCTTTGATTTCTCCTACGATGTCAGCCCTTGGGGATTTTCATCTTAGGAGCCAGCTTACAGGAAAGAAGATTTTTGGAGCTTGTTCAAGGACTAGCGGAAGACTGAGCTTGTCTCCTTGGCCACTTGCTCAGTTTGGACAGGAGGAAAAGGTAGCTCCAGGGGACCAAATTAAGACTGCGAATGGCATGGAAGGGCCATCAGCCTCACCTGAGAAAGCACTGATTACCTCGGCCCCTGGCATGAGTGGCAGTTCCCCATCAGGGTGTCTGTGGGGAAGGGCAAGGACTGAAGTCCAGCTCTCACCTACCACCCAGGTCACTTGGGCCAAGTCTCTTCAGCTTTCTGTAAAATGAAGGGCTTGGATTAGAAAGTCTTTAAAGTCTCTTTTAGTTCTAAATCTCTAGTCCTGTAATGCTATGAGCCATCTTCAGATGCTTTCCTGAGCGTGGGATGGCTGTGCAGCCCTTCTTTTTTGGAAATTCCCACAGGTTGGGAGAAAACAAAGGAAAGAGGCCAAATACAATTGCACCAGACCCCTCGGCTTAATTTAATTTTACACATTTGGAGTTGAGGGAGAAGAAAATAGGACAAATTATGTATGTACGTACACAAATGCCTGTGTACATTCAAATATAAATACATGTGTGCATGCATATATACATTGTGTTGTATGTACAAAATACACATGTATGTATACACACATTATATATGCGTGTCTAACTCTTCAGGACTCCATTTAGGGTTTTCTTGGCAAAGATTCTGGAGTGGTTTACCATTTTCTTTTCCAGCTCATTTTACAGATGTGGAAACTGAGGCAAGCAGGGTTAAGTGACTTGCCCAGGGTCACACATCTAGTAAGCGTCTGAGACTGGATTTGAGCTCAGGTTTTCCTGACTCCAGGCTTGGCACTCTATCCACTGCACCACTCAGCTGCCTTATTATACATGCAGGTCTCATGTATCTGCATGTATGTGTTTGCATGTAATAGGGGACTGGCCAGTGAAGGCCCAAAGCGTACACATTGGACGAGCTTGCTTCTGGAACTGTCTGGTGGCACAGAATGGAGGGGCCAGGCTCTCAACTTAGATTATTTATAACCTATATAAATAACCTAAGTTATTTATAACTCAGTTATAAATTTTATTTATTATCAATTATTATTTATATATTATTATATAATATACTATTAATAAAATAATATATATTATATATTATTGAATACTATTATTTATAAAATAAATTTATTATTTATAACTTAAGTATTCTGTAACTGTTTACTGCATAAAGAAAAAATCCTTTTCACAGGTTTGTAAACCAGAGCTGAGTGTACATACAAGGGGCACTACATGGCCAAAGTGATCTCTCTCCTTGGCTGTATTTAAGTAAGGAAAAGGAACTGCTGTTGGCTTCTAGATGAAGGAGGAGACTTGGGCCCTCTCTTGCCTGGCACCGGGAGGCCGTGAGCACATGGCTTCTCTGTTTTTCCAGTTTCTGTTATATCTAGTCTTCTCTGCTGTTAGATGGAGGTCATCACCATCATCATCATCATCATCATGGCAGCATTTATATAGAACTTTCACTACTTTGCATATGATCTCACATATCTTCACAACAACCCTGGGAGGTAAGTACTGCTATTATTCCAGTTTAACAGGTGATCAAACTGAAGCACAGAGAGATTAAGTGACTTGCCCAGGGTCACATAGCTAGTGAGTATCCGAGGTGCCACTATATACATACATACGCATATATATATAATATTATATTATATATTATGTATATATATTATATATATAGCATATGGAGCATGGGGGAGGGGCACATCTATATAAACACACAATAGTGTAACCTTCTTGCTTATAAGGGAATGCATTAGGGGAATTAGCTTTTGGGGATGAGGCCTTGAGTTAGAGGTAGAACTGAAGGGAAGGTGAGAGATTGAGAGCTTTGGCACTTAAAATTTTAAAATAAATAAATAAAAATTTCATCCCTACTCATAAGCTAAGAGGACATTGTTTTTGTGGATGCAATCAAAGAGCATTCCCAACTGTTCCTCTTTAGATTTCAAAGTGTCTTCCATGCCAAAAATAAAATAAAGAAAGGAGAAGGCGTCAGTGGAAAGAAAACAAATTTCTACTCATCTGTAACTGGACGATTATAAAAATAGGTACACAGATAGGACAGCATCAGATATTCCTGCAGTGTTCCGAGCCTGTGGGAGGAAATGAGCTCTTTGGCTGATACCTGACAGCTCCTTAGAGATAGTTGTTGGGTTTTTTTTAAAGGTTACATACACCCAGCATTCCCAATGCTCACTCATTTCTTTCTTAAAGATTAAAAAATGCCTCTTGATTGTACAGTGCTCCAAATAGCCAGATGCCCTTTAAATTTACTGTCCACTAAGTATCTAAGAAATTTGCCATTTGACACTATTGTAGAAATTAAGCCCTGTACTAGTTAAGCTAATAGGAGAATGAATTCAGAGTTGGAACAGACCCTAGAGGCCATCTGGCCCAATCCCCTCATTTTACAGATGAGGAAAGTCAGGCCCCAACAAGAGGGGAAGTTACTTGCTCAGAGTTACATAGTCACCAAGAAGCAGAGCTGCAATTTGAGCCTGCAAAGTAGTGAGAGTTCTATATATTTAGTTCCCATGATGATGATCACAATGCAGCATATGTAGATGCAGCATCTATAAGGTCTGTGGGTCCTTATCCTATCTTCCACGAACACTGGAAAACCAAGACCCCTTCAGGGTTCTAGGGGTAATTCTAAAGAGTTATGGGTTCATTTCAATGCTTTCAGCTGGAGCCCCCATTCTGATATATTCTTCCACAATATCAATCAGCTGGTGCTAGTTAATGCCACCTGTAGATGATTGATCATTATATGTGGTCATGCTCCAATGTCACCTAAACAATTAACGTCAGTTTTGCAAAGAGATTTTTAACTAAGTAGATATAGCAAGAGCGGAACTATACAAGTCCAAATCCAACACTCTCCCCTGAAATCACTGAACATTCTTTTCAGTGGGGGGGGGGGCGGTAATTCAGAACCTCACAAGCTAATCATTTAACATGGAACTCTTCCCAATAGACCATGGGAAAGGAGGAAGGAATAGATTCCCTTTCAGTGATGGCTAAAGGGAGCTATAGACTAAGAAAAGACCCCTGGAGAGATGTGAAAGTGTCCTTCCTCTCCTTCTCTCCCTCTCTCCTTTCTTTCTTCTCTCTTTCTTTCCCTCCCTTCCTTTTTCTCTCCTTCCCTCCCTCCCTCCTTCTCTCTCTCTCCCTCCCTCCTCTCTCTCTGTCTCTTTCCCTCCTTCTCTCTCTCTCTCTCTCTCTCTCTCTCTCTCTCTCTCTCTCTCTCTCTCCCTCTCTCTCTCTCTCCCTTCCTCCTAGGAGTCTTCACTAAGCAAGGTGGGCCTGAAGAGCTTCAAGGGGATCCTTTTTTGGGAAAGGTCTGGCTCAAACTGGGGTAGTGCCTATGCTCTATTTTTCAAAGTGTTGATGGAAAAACCAACACAAACCTCAGCTCTAAGATTGCTCTGCCCTCTTCACTGCCCCCTCTGTCCAGCTGCAGAGCCCAGTCACCCCCCCCCCCCATGTTTCCTGGCCCAACGGTTACTCATGTGTGAAGTTCTCCGTATGATAACCGAGGCTGAAATTCTTTCATACATGCACAGCCCTCACTGCATTGTTATCTAAGTTATTCTAGGGCTGATTTGTGACCAATGTCACTGTAACTGATGCTGTTATTTTATCATAAAACTCAAGGTCGTGTGAAGGTGAGGAGAGGTTAAAGAATCTATTATGCTCAATGGTTATAACACGAATAAATCCTCTTGATAAAAATGGCTATAGGAAAAGACATTAAACGCAGGCAAGTATCAAATTCAGAGCTTTTATGACTAGCTTCCATTCACTTAGGTGATTTTACCCTCAGTCGTCTGAGGGATGAAATTGTTCTCTTGGTCTTTCCCTGCAAATACAATAGAGGGAAACCTGAAAATAGGAAACCATTTTGATGCCATATGATTAAATACCTGATGAGATCATTGGGCTGTACGCAGTTAGCTAAGTAATGTCTCCTAAAAGGTATTTCAGAGGAAGAAGTTGTAGCCATCGGTTTTATGGCCAGGTCCTTCCCTCCAAGTTTCCCCTGAGACAGAGAGCGCATCCACTGTGTGTGAAAGGGGCTGGATTTCTTGTTCTTGCCCACTATTACCCAAGAACTGGAGCATAAAGGGAACAGGACCCTTCCTGGACTCCATCTGGTCTTTCAGAGGCTGAAATCCAGGTCAGTAGAAATTTCTAGGCACTTCCTAGCTTACCCACATTGTTTGTTTTCAATAGCCTCCTTTACCTCTCCTAGACCTAAATTTATTTCCAAAGCAAAAACCCCGGAGCTGGATCCGTGTGGTAGCAAGTAAAGGCTATGGGTGATGTTGTAATTATCTAGCTTAGATTGTAGAGACAGACAGAATAAGTAATTCAGATTTAACATCCACTTTGGGAATTTTATCTAGTTTTATCAATGGGATTATTTGAGATTAGCCAAGTTGGGTCGGAATTGCCCAGATCAACTTCCTACATTGATTAAATTAACAAATCTCCCCTCTACATAGTACCATATAGACATAGCTTTATTAGCCTTAGTCCAGCCTGGATTCACAAATAATATGCCCAATGCTGCTCTATAATGCTCCCATTTATGTGAATATCAGTGAGATGGAAAACCCCCACTTTATGGGAAGACTACAGAAGTAAACTGAAATTTGTACAAATATTTTCCTTCCTGGCTATGTTTGCTAGGCAGCAAGGGCCTTAAAAAACACAAAAACACAAAACCAAAAAGCTCAAGGATGATAAGATTAGAGATTTAAAGCTGGAGGGGACCTTCGAGGTCATCTAGTCCAATCCTACCAAACTCAGATAGAACCAAGGTCACTAAACTGTACATAAGGATCCCTGCAGGCAGCGGATTGACTTAGAAAACCTCCTATTAACATTATCTACATTTTATTGTATTTTTATGTATTTTGTTAACTATTTCCCAATTACATTCTAATCTGGTTCTGCTACACTTCGGAGTGAGTTTGATGTCTTTGTAGTCCAATCCTCTCATTCTACAGAGGAAGAAAATGAAGTCCAGAGAGGTTAGCAGACTTTCCCAGGGTCACTCAGGAAGTGAGCAGAGCAGTTGGGTATCAAACCCAGGTCACCTGAGTTTGGATCAAGTTCTCTTTCCGCTGCCTGACAAGGTTTGGTTTAGAGTCATACAGGAGAAGGCATTTTAACACGGCTCATCGTTAAGTAGGTCTGGATGGATCACTGGTCAAATCATGTCTCTGAAACACAGCTGCATGCAACAGAAGCCCAGGACCTCAGAATTAGAAGAAACCTTTCAATCCAATCCACCCTTGAATAGGAATCCCCTCTAGAATATCACTGACAAAAGATCATCTAATCTTTGCTGGAATATCTCTAGTGATGGGTACCTCATTACCTCCAATAGCCCCCATTCCACTTTGGGATAGCTATAATTGTAAAACTCTGATATAAAACAATAATAGCCCATTCTAGGTGTTAGCCTTGACCCCCTGACACCAACATTACAAAAATGTTCCACAGTTCTTTGGATTTGCACAGAATCTTTTAATCCTACCCCACCCAAGGCTCACTGAAGAGCTCAAATGAGAGGTAATCTTTTCAAAGACATGGTAAACAGGAAGTGTTTGCCTAATTCTAGGGTCTTATGAAAACAGCTAGGTGGCACAGTGGATAGAACTCTGGGCCTGGATTCAGGAGGACCCACATTCAAATCCAACCTCAGAAGCCTACTAGTTAATGGACCCTGGGTTTAACCTCTCCTTGCCTCAGTTTCCCCAACTGTAAGGTAGGGGTAATAATAGCACCTGATTCCCAGGGTTATTACGAGATATTTGTAAAGCACTTAACCCAATATTTGGCATGTAGTAGGTGCTTAATAAATGTTAGTTCCTTGTTTGCTTTTTCATCAGATGAAAAATGTTCTTCATATGGGTGGCTGCAAATTCTCATCTTAAGGATTTGTCCACCTCATGAATGCTGTCGGAAACTGTCACTTCCATTTGCCCTACAACAATATGGGAAATGTATATTGATGGAAAGTTAAATGGGCTTTTTTTAGAAGTTTTGTCTTGCTTAGTTTAAGCAGTTGCCAGAAAGCCCTCCTGGATCCATTGTAAACGGTTTCCTCTAAATTGTAAGATCTTTTAGGAGAGGGATGGGGTATGCTTGTACTATATAGTTATTGCTTCCTTTGCAGTCAGAGCCCTGTCCTTTTCCCATGTCCCATATAGATGAAATAATTGAGCTTCAAAGGCAGTGTAGAATGGTGGTTGGGGTGTGTATTTAGAGCCAGGAAGACCTAGATTTAAATCCTTCCTCTGACATTTACTAGAGGCATGATGCTGGGCAAATCACTTGATTGATGCATGCCTTAGTCAACTCCCTAGGATTTTATTCCCTATAGGACAATTTGCTCTTGGCGAGGAAAATTCCCACACCGATAAAAAAAATCACCCATTATTCATGTGCTCCTTTATTGTACTCTTCAGTATAGAAGTTCTGGGAAATCTCCCATGAGTAACAGTGTTCACATGTCCCCTCTCTCTGCTTTACCAAGCTTCTCCTGTTGGTTATTTTGGGCTCTGGGGGCCAAAGATGATGAAGTTTCTACTATTTCCTTGATGGGCAGGAGAAGAAGGAGGTCCCAAATGCAGCACAAGTCTTGAGAGCTTCTCAAGAGTAGGGATTGTTTAAATTTTTTTCCTTTTATCCCTAGCAGCTAGAATAGTGCCTATCCTATAATTGGTGTTTAACAAATAATTTTAATAATTAAAGTCATTCAATAAAAAATCAAATAATGATTTGATAACTAAGTAATCTATTTATTAATGTTCATTGATTTTTAAAATTTATATGTGGCTTAGACTTCCACTGTTTCTCTATCCCTCATGGCCATCTCTGAAATGTTCTCTTAACTATGGGTATGTGAAGGAAGCAGGAAAGGAAAGGAAAGGAAATTCAAATTTCTTGCTGTTAAAGGCATGAGTGAGAGTCCTTGACAATAGCATCTTATTCACAATACTCATATCTTTCACCTCAAGGATACCAAATATCCAAAAATACTTAAAAAATGGAGATCATAGAGTAAGAAATTCCAATATCAAAAGGTTTTTTTTTAACTTTACAAAAAGATTCATAGTAGGCTTCTTTTGTAGAGGGAGATGCCTAGAGTCCTTTGAAGTCAGGACTTGATTTGTGAAAGGTTGATTTGCACCCCAAATTTCAGGAAAGTATCTTTCTCATAAAGTAAAACATGCCTCAATTTTTAGCAGCATTTTGAACATAGCCATACTGCATATTATGATGATCCCTGTACAAAGCACTTAACCCTACCTATGGGGGTTTATTCGGTTACTAAAACAGCAGAGTTTCCTAGATCCCAATAAAACATATCCTCTGATAATCTAGCATATCTCTGGTGTGTATCTACATAACCTCTTCTCTGCATACAGGATACCTCCCCTTCCCCCACTCACCCCCTTCCCACAAGCAGTACCTTTCTAACAGCACAGTTAGCTCACATTTTATTGATCTCCTTAGGTTCCAGCTCACTAAACACAGCTGCTGTCAGCGATCAAGGGAAAATATGCTGAATAAGCAAAGGGAACATGGGCCAAACTTGATGGCACCCAGTGGACCAATTCTTTTCAGTATGCTCAGTGGCATTTCCATGACTCACAAAACCCAGAAGCCATTCCACCATTGGTGGTGGAGCACGGGGAAAGCTGGTGCTTGATACAGTACTCTCTTGCTAAACAGTACTCAGAGTTGAACCCGGGATGCTGTGCTTGTCCCTGGCCCCTTGTCTTGTGCCTATATCTAGTGTGATAGCTATGAGGCAGCTAGGTGGTCTGTGGAGAGAGTGCTGGGCCCAGAGTCAGGGAGACCAGAGTTCAAATCCTTCTGCAGACAACTTATTAGTCGTGTGACCTCGGACAAGACTCTTCATCTTAATAATAGCACACCTGCCTCTTAGGATTGCTGTGAAGGTCAAATGAGGTAAAATGTGAGATGCCTAGCACAGGGCAGGCACTGTATATGTGCTCGCTATGATGATGATGGTATAACCCAATCAAAGACATTGCCTTTGCTCTGGATCTGTGATTTGTTCTTTGATACCCGTTCAGTGCACTGAGTATCTGTTTTTGCTTTTGGAGCAAGGATTTAGAGTGAAAGGGGATCCTACATAACATCTAGTCCTAAGATCACAGATGTAGAGCTGGAAGGCACCTTTAAGGTCATCTAGTCAAACCCCCTCATTCTTAAAAATGAGGACTGTGAGGCCCAGAATAATAATAATAATAATAATAACTAGCATTTATATAGTGCCTACTAGGTGCCAGATATTTTATAAACATTATCTCCTTTAATCCTCATGACAGCCCTGGATGAGAGGTGAGAAAACTGAGGCAGACAGAGGCTAAATGATTTGTGTAGGACCACACAGTTATGAAATGTCTGAGCCTAGATGTGAACTCCACCACTGTACCATCTATCTGTCTCCAGGCGTCACAAGCAGTCAGTAGGAGTCCTGGCATTTGAATTGATGTCCTCTGACTCCAAATTCAGCCTCCCCCATTGAACAGCTAGGCAGCGCGCTTATCAAAGAATAAGATACGACAAAGAAGCACTGATGAGCTGCCTCAGTTTTTCCTACCAAGGTGACTTTCTCTTCAGGTCTGGAATCTCTAGTTATAAATGCCACATCCTTGATGATTTTCATCTTGGAAGGAAGGAAGGAAGGAAAGAAGGAAGGGAGAGAGAGAGAGAGAGAGAGAGAGAGAGAGAGAGAGAGAGAGAGAGAGAGAGAGAGAGAGAGAAGGAAAGAAAGAAAAGAAGGAAGGAAGAGCAAGAGAGAAAGAGAGGAAGAAAGGAAGGAAGGAAAGAAGGATGGAAGAAAAAGAAAGAAAAGAAATAAGAAAGAAGGAAGGAAGGAAGGAAGGAAGGGGGAAAAAGGAAGGAGGGGAAAAGAGGGAAGGAAGGATAGAAGGAAGGAAGAGGGAGAGAGACAGAGATAAAAGGAATTTATTAAATACTACTGTTTCAGCCACTGTGCTAAGCACTGAAAATTTAAATATTGATAAAGAGACTGTCCCTGACCTCAGGAAGGGAAGGGTATTTTGTTTGGAAAAGGAAAAAAAAGTGGGGTGTAGGGATTAATGAACAGTGGCAGGGAGATGGCTTGGCTGACTCGCTGGATGGCTGGATGAGATATGAAGATGAAACATGACCTGGGGTCAATTAGTAGGCCTAGTGGTATCAGTGGGCTAATTTGTACTCAGTCACTACTGAACTGGGATTAGCCCTAGGGTAAGAGTTCCAAAGATGAGTGCATCAACTTTCCCAGGGCCTGGATTATAGATCCAAGAAGACCCAACTCTAGATGTCCAGATCTCAGTTCTAGTGTGGACAGCGTTGGTCTAGGTGGGTAAGAGTAGATGAGTGGTGGAAGGCAGATAGTGATAGGTCTGGGCATGTGGCTGGATGGAATGGGAAGTTAAAGAATGTTTTCAAATGTGGATATATTTACTGGGTGGCATTATACTGGGCATTATTTTCAAACTGAATAAACAACATATTTTCAGGCAATGATCTTGTATTTATGTGAATACAAATAAAAAACAGAAATGTAATATACTTAACTAAAATCAGAAAATGACTCCTTGGCTAACATATCATTCTCTAGCCAGCACAAAGCTAGTGATATATCTAAGAATATTCTAAGAGTAGGTTGAAACTACCTTACCCCATTTTAGCACTGTTCCCTTAACTAGATGAGAACATTACTCAATCAATCAATCAAAAGGTCTTAGGCTAAGTATGAAAAGACTTTGAAAGCCAGCGGATAAAGCACGGTGCCTTTAGACAGGAAATCTGTTCCAATAAACTGGAAATTTTGATCATGCCTCTGGGGATCATCTATAAATAATTAATGCTCTGAGAAGGGAGAGGAATTTCAGAAAGTAGAATATGTGGCTTTTTAGTATATATGTCAGAAACAAAGGTAGGACTGTGCTAGGGCAGAAAATGGAGATATTGAAGAGGGTCATTAGCCCTACTACCATCTCATAACAGAAGATCCAGGCTGGGGAAAGTCACAAGAAAATGTAGGTCTTTCCTCAGCTTTCCCTCTTGGTGTCTGCTTGTTCACAGACACTAGAATATAATCTGTTGTTTCATTACCCAAATGTTTTCAGGAAAGTGAATTTGTCTCAGCCACAAAAGGGCCAGGGTTTAATTAAAACTATAAATAATAACTTAGGCAGAGAGATCAAACTCTGCCCAAATCTTAGGAATTTTCTGAACTGGGGGCTCAGAGCTACTGCGAATTAACTAATTTTTTTTTTTTGCTTAAACTCTCTAAATCCAAAGAGGAAAGAACCATGTGGCCCTGGGGAGCCATTATAATGCCCCTCACCCTGGCTTTGAATGAGTTAATACTTGGAATTAGGTATTATAAATTAATCAAGAGTTTATTGCATTATTAACAAGTTGCCATTTCCTATGAAATTGGAAGTTTTCTCAATGATGCCACAAAATGTTGGAGGATCTTGTAACAAAAGAGGTTTTAGGTCATATTCTATGATGTGTCTTATTTTCATAAGTTAAAAGAGCACGCCTCTGTAAAAATGGCCATCATCGTCGTCGTCGTTGTCGTCATCATCATCATCTCTCTCTCTCTCTCTCTCTCTCTCTCTCTCTCTCTCTCTCTCTCTCTCTCTTTCTTTTGGACATCACCTTCATTTCCAAATATATTCCTATCTCTCTCTACACAGAGAGACATTCCTTATAACAAAATTTTTTTAAAAGAAAGAGAAAAAAAGCAATTCATCAATACTGACCAACATATCAGCTGAATCTGACCACATATGCAATGTTCCTTACCCATCATCTTCCACCTTTGTAAAGAAGGAAGAGGGATGCACTTTCTCATATTTTTGAGGCCTAATTTATTCATTATAATTACACAACTTTTTTGTTTTCCTATTTACATTGTTGTAGTTATTGTGTACATTATTTTCCAACTTCTGTTTACCTAACTCTTCTTAGGTTCCTATAAGCTTTCTCAGGCTTGTCTGAATTCTTCACATTAATTTTTTTCTTATGATGTGATAATATTCTATTAGATGAATTAGTCATAATTTACTTAGTCATTTCCCAATTCCTGGGGCATCTTTCATTTATTGCTTTTTTGTTACCATAAAAAGTTTTCTGATGACTATTTTTGTGCATATTAGTTTTTCTTCCTTCCTTCCTTCCTTCCTTCCTTCCTTCCTTCCTTCCTTCCTTCCTTCCTTCCTTCATTTCTTCCCCCCTTTCCCTCCCTCCCTTTCATTCCTTCTCTCCCTTCCTCCTTCCCCTTTCCTTCCTTCCTTCTTTTTTAAAACCTCCTTGGTTTAGATATCAGAGGAGTCACATCACAATCTACAGAAAAGGTAAATCACAGCTGCTGTCTCATGCTACTCAACTTGACATAGGGTCAAAGCATAAATCAATGTTTTCCAATTTTTCTACGTTTCACTCCTTTTTCAGTCCCAGAGCCCAACTCTAAGCTTTGGTAATTTTTTTTTAACACCACAGCATAGGTATACATCTCCCTCCTCCACTGATACCTTCCTTGCAACAAGTAAATGCAGTAAAGTAAAACCAACTGATAAAGCAGCTGTAATTGACAGTGTGTGCAACCTCCTAGATGCATAGTCGCCCACCTTTTAACTAAGAGGAAGAAAGTGTGTTCAATGGATCAATGGACAAGCCTTTACTAAGTGCCTTCTATTTGCCAGGCACTGCATTTCATCCTCTGTTCTCCAGAACCCAAATTGTTCATTGCAATTAATCTGAGTTCACAAGCTGCCTTGTACTCCTGTTTTCATTTACATTATTGAAGTCCTTGCAAATATTGTTCCTTTGGCTCCATTTTCTTCATTCTGCATCACTACTTATGAGCCTTCTCATGTTTCCCTTAATTCCTTATGTTTGTCATTTCTTATGGAACAAAAACATTTCATTGCATTCCTAAACAATAATTTGTTCTTTTATATTAAATTTTCTTTTCTTCTTTGAATTGAATGATCATCAATAAACACAAATATTTCAGGATATGAGAGAAAACAAGGAAGAGACATAAAAACTAAACTCCTATTAAAATATAGATACACACACATATATATAATTTGATTTTTAAGAATATATATACATATGCAGCATCACATTTAATGAGGCAGCACCAAAATTGTTCCTGTTCTATTATGTCCTTTCCCTTCTTGTTTTCTTCTGTACATTTAAAAATGTCTTATTGGTTTTTTTTGACAAGTCTATCAATACCCACTAACCTACAACCACCCTTCCCATTAGAAACTCACTTGTAACAAATATGTAAAGGCCAGCAAAACATAGAAACACATTGGCCAAGTCCAAGGATACATATCTCATTTTGCATCTCTAGTCCATTTTCTTTTTTTTTTTTAAAGAGGTAACAGTTATGTTTCATCATTTGTCTTTTGAAGTTACTACTGTTTGCTGTGTTAAAAAGAGTTCCGAAGTCTTTCAAAGGTGTTTGCCTTGATATTATGTTGTCATCACATAATTTGTTTTCCTCATTCTATTTATTTCACTTAGCACTAGTTTCTACAAATTTTCCCATGTATTTCTGAATCCTTACTATTTGTATGTTCTTATGGTACAACATTTCCATCACATTCATATGTCAAAGTCTATTTAGCCATTCCCCAAATGATGGGCACTTTCTTTCCAGTTCTTTGCTAATACAAAAAGTGCTACTATATGCATTTTTGTGTGCATGGGTCCCTTCCTTCTCTCCTTGACTTGCCCGGGGGTATATGTTTAATAGCAGAAACACTAGGTCAAAGTATGTAGGATACAGTATAGAGGCTTTGGGGGTACAGTTGCAAATTACTTTCCAAGATGGTTGGACTACAATACACAGCACTACCAATAGTGCATCAGTGTGTATGTTCTCCTACAATCCCTGTAACAATTGCTATTTCCTTCTTTTGTTATCTTTGCCAATCCTAGTGTATATGGTGGGGAAGTTGTAGAAAAAATGCAAAGAAATCTGGCAGAAATTAGATTTTCACAATTATCTTACACCATATACCACAATAAACTACAAATGGAAGCAAATATAAAAGGTCATTTCATAACAACATTAGAGGAAAAAGAAACGAGATAACTTTCCCAGCTATAGCTTGGGAGAGAATATTACCTACCCAAAATATAAAATGAATAAGTTTGTTATACAAAATTGAAAAGCTTTTGCATGAACAAAATAATATAGGCAGAATTAGAAGGGAGATAGCTGGTTAACACTAATCTTCACAGAAAACTTCTCTGATAAAAGTTTAGTATCCAAGATAATTGTTTTTAAAAGAGACAAATATATAAGAACAAAGATTATTCCCCAATAGATAAGTGTTCAAAGTTTATTTAAAAGACAATTATTAAGTGAAGAAATCCAAACTGCTAACAACAATATGAAGAGATGTAATAATGTTTTTTTTAGCAATTCCCCAATCAATGGGCACCTAGTTTGCTTTTAGTTTTTAGCAACTTCCAAAAGTGCTGCTTTAACAATTTCATAGTATTTGAGATTTTTATTTGTCATTGACCTCCTTTGAATATATCCCATATGATTTACCTTTTTTCCTAGTCTACCATATTGCAACACAGACTTGGGTTTAGCTCTCTTGCTCATTCCCAATACAAAGTAATCCTAGCATCTTTGGACAGGGTTCACCCATAATCCTTTAAACTGTCTTCAAACTATAATTATCACTAAGGCCAAGAATTTAGTACTTCCCACACCTAACAGACAATGTGAAAACAGAGGAGTAAGCAACAAGGAAAGAGCATTCAACAACCTTATGGGATTTTAAGGTCTTTTAAATTAAAGTTTGTTTCTTGTTTATTTATCATTGTGTAACCTGACTTTGATCATGCCACAGTGAACAAAGGGACTTGGGGTTGAGGGTCCTGGCTAGCTAGAAGTATGATATATCCAGAATCTCAAGTCCTGAGATCTGTCTGCCCTGATTTTTATCTTGATAGGGCTTAGGGGAAGAAGGAGGAAGTGACAGCAAGGCAGAAGATGCTAGAGGATCCATCATGAAGTTAAAGGAAGAGATTCAGAGCATGGGGTAGATCTGATGGTGGATCATGGATTGAACTCAGCGTTGCTGATCAAATGTGAGCTGGGAGGAGAGACTGAGATGACTTCTCCTCTCCCTTTTCATCTATGGAGGAGGGGGTGGGGTGTCAAATGTTCTGTGTGCTACCAATTCACTTCCCCCTTCCCCATTTATTCAACATTTCCATTCATGCTCTTGAGATTTCTAGACTGCACGATAAGCAGCCAGGTTTTTGGAAGGTTCAATTTCTTTCCTTAAACTAACTTTAACTTCCAAGCATTTCAAATGTGATAAACATGTTGGCCAACAAAAATCCAAGCTGTTTGATGTATTTTATACAAGGTACAGAAAGATAAGCAGGAGAGAGAGTAGAGTAGGAATTCATCATTTAAAACTAAAAGACAGATTGTTCAGCAGAACTAAGCTGGGTGCTGACCCAAGAGGAACAGTGTGTGTGTGTGTGTGTGTGTGTGTGTGCGTGCGTGCGTGTATGTTCTGAGAGTAAGGGAGAAATGGCATATAGCATTCATAGCACTGCAAACAAAAAAAATCTGAGATGTAACATGCCCTAGATATTACTGGATTCATTCATTTTAAATATACAAACCTAAAAGCAGGCCTAGGGAGAAAAAGGCATAACCACTTAATTTGAGAGCATTTAGGTGGGTGGCTTCTTCATACATTTCAAAGGAAACTTTACTTTTAAAGGGAAAGAGGGAACCAGAAGCTAGATAGCACAGTAGATAGAGTCTTGGGCTTGGAGGCAGGAAGACTCAGCTTCCTGAGTTCAGATCTGACCTCAGAAACTTATTAGCTGTGTGACCCTTGGCAAGTAACTTAACCCTGTTTGCCTCAGTTTCCTCATCTGTCAAATGAGCTGGAGAATGAAGTGGCCAACCACTTTACTATCTTTGCCAAGAAAAATCCAAATGGGGTCACAAAGAGTCAGACACAAAGCTCACTACCCCAAACTTGAAGGTTTAAACACTTACGTTAGGCAAAACAAAATGATCATAACAACACAGTTATACTACCAGTGTTTAACCTTGTAATTTCCTCCAGTGATGAGACTTGTTTTTCTAGTGCCTCACATATAGTATACACTCAATAAGTACGCATAAAGTTGTTGGGGCTTTCTTGGTTAGTGTCATTTTTTCTGATATTCCTGGACTCCAGGATTGGGGTGAATTGTCAAGTCAATGCAACTGGCATTTATTAAGCTCCTACTACGTGCCAAACTAAGTTCTGGAGATACAAAGGAAGGCAAAAACAGTCCCTGCCCTCAAGAAGCTTACAATTTAATGGGGGAGACAAGATGCAGAAAAGTAAGTACAAACAAGATGTCTGCAGGATAAATTGGAGATAATCTCAAGAGCCAGGCACTAACATGGAGGAGATCCGGGAAAGGCTTCTGATAGAGGGAGGGATTTTAGCTGAACCTAGAGCCAGGGAAGCCAGGAGGTAGAGGAGAGGAGAGGAGAGGGAGAGTTCTAATCACTTTGGGAGGGTTTGGTTTTATTTTGATTTGATTTTGGAGGGGAAAGGAAGGGATGTTGTTTTTACCATAACATTGTACAAGTATTAAGCCACATACAGTATTTCTTTCTAAATAAGGAGTGACATTTCAGCATCAAGGTGATTACTGTCGTTCAGATACATTGTCGTAGTCTAATGTGAGGAAAAATACAATGGAGAAGCGAAACCTAAAAATAGGCTTCAGAGAAGCAATGAGTCATGGCCCAAATGAAACAAATATATTAAACAGTATTTTTTTAATAGACTGGACTCTCCAAGGGAGTATTTATTATAGCCTGTTTGTTTTGTAAGAACACAAATCTTTCCCTCTGCTTCTGAGAGGAGCTAGAGCTGAGTTTCTCAGGAAAGTAAGAGGTTGCCAATGCTTCTGTTTCTAATGCCTTTTTTCTTCTTCTCCCCAAACATGAGTGCAGTTTTTCCCATAGATCTAAAATAAGGGTTAGTGAAGAAAGCATTTTTATCTTGGACCTTTTTTCCTTTCCTTTCCCTAAGAAAGAAAACTATCTCAGATAGATAGATAGCAGGGCTCACTGGATGTAGGGACAGACTTAGACCTGAGGGACCATGACCTCTATTCTAATCTCTGATCAGTCCCTGATGGGCTGGGTGTCCTTTTGGCTAGAAAAGCCACCCTGCTCTTTGCCTTCCCTATGCAAAAAGACACTGATGAATACGTACCAAAGATCACCTTCTCCCATATGCCCAGGCTGTGGTGAAGACTAAAGGATGAAGAGGTAAGGAAGCATTCTGGCAGAGATAGAATGTTTGATGAGAGAGCTGGTAGAAGAAAACCCCCAACTCAGTAGGGAATAGGACATTCAGGAGCTGCCAGTTTGGAACTGAGTATGATGCCTAAGACTGTTGCAACCAATAAGTCATTACTGAGTGTGTTTACAATGTGCAAGGCACTGTGCTGAGGACTGAGTAATACAAATAAGTAAAATATGCAGTGCCTGCCTTCAAGAGGTTTACAAAATACTTGAAAAGGCACCTGTTCACATATGGAAAATTCCGTAACAACACAAGGCAGCCATATAAGAAAAATTATGAGGCAGTTGAGTGTATTTACCTTTCATCCTGGAATCTTGCCCAAGGGTTGCATATATAACAGGGGGATGGCTAAGGAGAGTTCAGTCTTTATAAGCATGCAAACTCTTATCTGGACTCCTGTCACTGGACCTCTGGTCCTCCAACCTTTTAAATCTCACAAAGTCATTTTTTTTCCAATACTCTTTCACTTAAAGAGCAGGAAAGAAAAGACCCAATATGGATAGAATCAACTTCAAAGCTATATGCTGACCAGGTAGAGAAGGGACTCTCCTACCCAGGGACAGTTTGTCCTTCTCACTTGAATTCAGAGAGAAGACAGAGATGAGTTAGGCACATAACGCTTTTGGTAGGCAGGCATACTCAGTTCTGTCTCTGTGGCCAATCAAAAGGCTTCTCTTCACCACACAGACAGGAAACAACTGTAGAGCAAAGCCTGCTCTAGAGTGCATGTGGCAGAGAATGCTGTATGTGTGCATCAGGCCTGGGCTCTCATTAGCCAGTGCCCTGTTACACACAAAAATCAGCTCCTGTGCCCCACATCTTCTCTTCTCTGAATCCTCTGTGTACTTCCAGTTTCTGCTTCACAATATTGATAATATATTTGATTAGCCCTTGATAATACAAACATGCCCCATTTGCTGTACCCCTGAAATAGCTCCTACATCTGTCCCCTCTTCTCTAGTCCCAGGACCACCTCTTCAGTACAAGCTCTCACTACCACCTGTTTGTATTATTGAAGTAGCCTGGCCCCATGATGGGGCAGCTAAGTGGTGCAGTGGATAGAGTTCTGGGCATGGAGTCAGGAAGACCTGAGTTCAAATCCAGCCTCAGTCATTTATTAGCTATGTGACTCTGAGCAAGTCACTCTTTGCCTCAGTTTTTCTCATTTGGAAAATCAGCTGGAGAAGGAAACAAACCACTCTAGTTTCTCTGCCAAGAAAATCCCAGATGGGGTCATGAAGAGTCTGTTGTTGTCTGAACAACAACAAAAAGCCTTCTAATGGTCTTTCCTACCTTTATTCTCCCCCAACAAACTGTCTTTTCTATTTCTGCCACACTAATTTTCCTTTTGCATAGTTCTACCCATGTTCTTCCTTTGATCAAAAAGCTCGGAGGTTCAAATTCTTTTGCTCATCATTCAAGGCCTTCCACAATCAGGTACCATCCTACCTTTTCTATATCACTATTTTCCCCCTCCATGCCTTCTTTGCTCCAGTGTGACTGGCAGACTCCCCATTCCCTGAATGTACCCTTTACTTTCTTATCTCCTGAATCTTAATTTGAGAAAAACGGTTATATCCATGGATAATTACCTGAACAATGAATGCTAACATTCCTCAGATTCCAAATGGAGTTTGGTTACAATGTATTGCGTTGAGAAGTCATCGTATAACATCGCTCATGAAGGCAACCTCCTTCCAAGTGTGCCTCGAAGTCTACTGTCTGGTATTGTTCACAAGTTGTTTCACACAGGTGTCTCAGCTCCCAAACTAGAGTTAGGACAGGAATTATGTGTTCCATTTCGCCTGCATCTTGGGTATGCAGCAAATACTCAGGGAAAACACTGTTGACTGCTTGATTGTGAATTTGTTGTGTGATCTCTGGCAAGACAGACTAGAAGACCTCCCAGGATTCTTTGGATTAACAAGCATTGCATAGGCGGTGGTTACTTTTCTTCTTACAGATCAGGATGGGGATGACCATAGTGACAGGCATTGTGGTGGCACAGAGAGAGCGCTGTTGGTCAGATGACCTCTCAGTTAAACTTGTAGCCATTTGCTGTTTGTATATCCTTAGGGGAGCCACTTAACTCCCACAGCCCTCAGTTTCTTTATCTGTAAAAGGTAGTTAAAATCTACTCTACCTCTTTTAGAGGGTTGTTATAAAGATAAAATGAGATCATGTAGAAGGAAAAACCTAATAATCATAAAATGCTACACGGATTTAGGCAATTATTGTCATACTGGTTATAATGATGACAATTATGCCTGTCTGTACTATGATAATGTACATTTGCCAAAACAATCGCATACGTTCTAGTTTAAAGCATGACATTGAGGTAGGCCGTAAAGGTATAATTTTAGTATGTGTTTGTTTGCTCTTTTTATGACTCCAATAGCTGCAAAGTCTCTCCTACAGCAAAGTGCCTCACAAGCGCAAAATAAAACTATGTAAGATGCATTGAAAGGTTTAACAACTGAGATAATTTTGTTTGATGACCCTGATTAGAAATATCAAGCAAGGCAGAGACAATGGCAATATATGCTCACCACAGGGGCTGTCATAGAGGCTGTCCAGTGCATTATCCATAGGATGGCAACATGCTCCAGATGCTTCTATTTGCAGATGATATTGTCTTGGTTGCATCAAGTCCCAGACCATTGCAGAATCTTCTCAGTCAAAAAACATCATTCAGAAGGACTCAACCTAACTATTTATACTGGGAAAGGCAAGTGGATGAATTTGGCCTGCTGTCCATGTAGGTTGTATGGATAGTCCATAGAGATGGTCCATGGGCACTTAAATCTTGGATGGTTACTAGAGATGGACAGTGAGCTGGGCCCAGAATTGAACAGGATGGAGAAAATGTTGGGCTGCAGCTGGAAAATTGTTCAGTACTTTAATGATGCCAAGCTTCTCCCTTAAGCAAAATCTCTTTTAATGCCAATATTCTTTTGGTAACTTGTCTGAAGTCCTGACTAGGATTTTTTGTTGTTCAGTCATTTAGTATCTGACTCTTTGTGACCCCATTTGGGATTTTCTTAGCAGAGATACAGAAGTGGTTTGCCATTTCCTTCTCCAGCTCATTTTACAGATGAGAAAACTGAGGCAAACAGGGTTAAGAGACTTGCCTAGGATCTACATCTAGTAAGTAAGGCTGGATTTAAACTCAGGTGTTCCTGACTTTGGGCCTAGCATTCTACCCACTGCACTATCTAGTAAAGGGAGGTAGTGTACCATAGTGGGTAGAGAGCCCATGTCAAAGTAAGGAAAACCTATGTCTGAGAGAGATTGGCTGGGGGGTCCCTAGGTAAGTTTCTTTACCCTTCAGTGCTTCCAGGTAACTCTCTAAAACTCTAAGTAGCAGATAAGATGCCTATAAGCATTTATACAGGGAGTTTCCTCACCTAGAAGTTCCTTGTACCAATTCAGTCACAAGTCCAATCTTTCTCTTATTCTTCTGGTATTCTTCTGTGGCTGCTGAGTCATGCAATACCATAATCTATAATGCATAAGAGTTATGAGTCACCCAAAGGCCAACAGAGAATGTATGATGGGCCTAAATACACTATGCAATATTCCCATTGAAGACTTATATATGGGAGATGACCAAAAGAAGTGGGATAACTGATGCATAATCTGTATGTTCTTCTGATACCTCAATAATGTCCAGAAATCTAGAAGAAGGATCCCAAAACATTGGGGAGTATTTGTGGGAGAATATGAATTAAGAGTCAGATATGATGAGAAGGTTTAAATGAGTTACATGACTGGGGGAAGTACCCATATTGATGAAATCATAGCTCCATCAGAATGCCGAAGTAATATTGGTAAATACATGACATTCAGTAGAAACACACGCTAAAGTGCCCCTCATTTCATGAAATGATTTTATTTCCATAGGCTTCTACAACTATAAAGGGGATTTCAGACTTTGCTGCACATTACAAAAAAAAAAGGAAGAGCATTGTCATGGAAAGAACATTGGATTTGAAACAATATCTCCCAGAATCTGACCTTGCTTTGGATCTGTAGTTTTCCTGATCCAGATAGTCATCATCGTCATCATCATTATCATCTAAAACAACCATATGATTGTGGATAGGCAGAAGATACAACCCTATGGTAACAAAATCAAATGCGGAAGTTAGCTTCAATTAATTTGACCCCATGAAGCACCCAGACAGGGCTAACATTCTCACTTCAAGACATTTGGCACAACCCACCTCCCCTACCTAGTCTACTGTCTTTGATGAAATTGCCAAACTCTGCAGCTCAACCTGATCCCATCACAGTTTTTTTCTGGCCCAGTGTTACCACCCCTGTGAACAGCACCTGGGCTAGTAGCCCTCAGCAAATCGTCTTTGGTACACACCAATAGGATTATCATGGTTCTTTGAGTGTAGCATGACTTGTCAAGAGCATTTTATTCCCTGCTCCCTTGTGTATGAACCAACTTCACAAGGGAGCATGGGTGGGGTGAAGGAACAACTTCCATGCTGCATCTCCTGCCAAGACCCATGCTTTGTCTGAAGCTTGGAAATAGTTTCCAGAAGCAACTAGTCCCAAAGATGATACTCCTGTGTCAGTCCTAATAACGTTAGCCCCTTCCCATAGTCTTTTAGAGGAATCCCAGGTACTTTTTAGCGTAAAGGTACCCAAAAGTCAGTAACCTCACATGCTCATATTGGCGCTATCTCAGTCCTAAAGAACTACAGCCAATCTCCTTTTTTTCCAGTTTCCTAAGAGGTTTATATTACTATAAAGGAGATTTTAGACTTTGCCACATAGCTACAAAAAAGAGGGAGTATGTTGCTGTGGAAAGAACACTGGACTTGAAACAATAGGACAAAACCAGGAAGGGACCTCACAGGTTCAAGCCCAACATTTGAAAAATGGGGAAACTGAGGCCCAAGGAAACAAAGTGACTTGACCAATGTCACACAGGTAACACGCATCAGAAGTAGGATTTGAAACCAGGTCCTCTGACTCCAAAATCAGTGCTCTTGCTGTTAGATCACACTGTCTCCTAAAGCTGAGTCTCAGGTCTGCTATGCACAAGCTGGATGACCTTGAGTCAATAATTTAACATCTCTGGACCTTAGTCTTCTCATCCAAAAAATGGGGGAGAGGAGGAAGAATCTCTAGGATCTATTCCAGCTTTGAATCTATAATTCCAAGCCCATTGAATGCATGAGATTTTTTTTTTCTTCAAGGGAGTACATATGCCTCCTCTATTACCTTTTTCCCAGCTCTCTAAAGTGTGTGTTTGATTTGGTAGTTTGATTGGCATAGCACTAAAAAGGTAAATTATTTTATGTAATATTATTAAATTATTATTAAAATTATCATTGAATAACAATTTAAAAGTATCATTAAAGTATTAATTTTAAAATTAAATTATTGAAATAATAAATTACTAAAATAAGTAATAAATTAAAATTATTATTAAAATCAATCATTTTTATTATATTGGTATAGCCCATCTATGAGTGACTCCTATCTCTCCATCTATTTAGGTCTGTCTTCATTTCTCTAAAAAGCATTTTGTAGTTGTATTTATAGGGCTCCTGTGTATGTTTTAGTAGGTAAACTCCTGAATATTTTATACATTTATAGTTAATTTAAATGGAATTTCCTTTCTAAATCTCTTTTTGCTGGATTTTATGGGTAATATATAGCCAGCCTGATGACTTGCGTGGATTTATTTAATATCCTACTGCTTTGCTGAAATTATTATTTCAATGAATTTTTAGTTGATTCTAGGGTTCTCTATTATATATAACATCATATCATTTGCAAAAAGCAATAATTTTGTTTCTTTTTTATTTTTGCTTATTCCTAAAATTTCTTTTTCTTTAATTGTTTCTATAGCTAGATTTCTAGTAATACAATAAATAGTAATGGGAATACTGGAAAACTTTGCTTTATCCTTCATCCTATTTTCAAAAAAGCCTTTAGTGTATCTTTCTTACATATAACAATGATTTTTAATAGATGGATATGATTTACCATATTAAGGAAAGGTCCATTTATTCCTATGATTTCTAGTGTTTTTTTTTAACAGAAATTGGTGTTGTACTTTAGCTAAAGCTTTCCCTGTATCTGTTGATATAATCAGTAGCCTGCACTCTCAAATAGTTCACTGTCTGGACTCTAGATTACTCTAAATTTTTATGAGTCACACTTCTGACAGGGAGCTTGACTCTTCTGGTATAAAGAAGATGACAGTAACAAATTGGTAGGTTGGATATTTTTTTCTTTTCCCATTGCCCTACAGCCTCATAAGGAGAAGTGTATCCACAGTAGCAAATGTGAATCAGAACATTGCAGGTGTCTGAAGGCATATCCAGCAGGAAATTCTAGACTCAAGACATTTCTCATCTGATTACCCAGAAGCCCACTGGCCAGGCAGTGAGTCTCCACAGTATTAATAACAGCACTGCCAAATGCCCTCCTACTCTGGAAGTTTCAGGCTTTTAGCTTTCGGATTTCTTCCAGCTGGAAGCACGAGCAGTGATGATAAAGCAAAGCTTACAGCTAAGCTATATGAAAAGTAATCTCTTAAAAGCAGACAAAGAAGGTTTCTTGTCACAGACAATAAGCTTTCTTGATATTTCCTGTGTATCCCTCCCCACCTACAACTAAGCGTATTCTAGGTTAACTCTATTAAAGGGAAGCAAATCTCTTCCCCACTTACCTGGAGCTTGAAAACCAGTCACCTGTTGGTTTCATGCAAATTTGAAAGATAGCAAAAGAATGCAAACAGTTTGTGTTGGAGGGATTACAGGAAGACAGGCACCCCAATGCTCCTTGGTGGAATTGTGAAGTGGTTTAACTGTTCTGCATTTCAATATGAAACTGTGTATGAAAACTACCTAAGCTTTTAACCTACATGTCCTACTTGGGGATATATACTCCAATGACGTCAAAGTCCTCTTTGCGGTAGCAAAAAATTAAAAGCAAAGTGGGTCCATATCAAATAAAGAATGGCTGAAAAACCTATACCATATGATATAATTAAGTATTCTAGGCAGTAAGGGATGATGAATATGAATCAAAGAAGCATGGGAAGATCTCTATGAACTGATGTGAGTGAAATAAGTAGGACTGAAAGAATAATATACTCCACAACTCTAACAATGTAAATGAGAAGAACTCTAAAAGAAAGCTGAACTCTGAGTAACTAAAAAAACAATGAAGGTCCAAGAGAGTAGATTCCTGCCCCCTCCCACCTCATGGTAGAGAAGAGAGGGACTATTAGAACATAATATAGTAAACCTTCTTTTTGTTTAACTGTTTTTCTTGGTTATAGAGGAAGGTTTGACCAGGAGATGGGTGGTGCTGAAAAGATAAACAGCATCTGTTAATAGCATACACACACATATACATATTATATATATATATATATCTGTATATATATATATATATATATATATATATATATATATATATACATACATATTTAATAGCCACCTGTCAAGAGTCAGGTAAGGAGCATTCTACTTTTTAGGGTATGATCACGTATGAGGTATAAGCAGTATCTATACCTGGTGGGAAAGTAGACCTAAGGGAGGGACCTGATAGTAGGAGGGCTGTTACTTGGAAGAATTAGACTTATTCTGGTTCCAGAGGACAGAAGTAGGCCCAATGGGAGAGTGAAAGTTTTAGGGAGACAGATTCAGGCTGGATACGAAGAAAAATTTCTGAACCGTTTGTGCTATGAGAAATGTTTATTTAGTAAAATAATAACACACATCTAGCACATTCTCTTGGAGGCAGCTAGGTGGCTCAGTGGATAGAGCACCAAGCCTGGAATCAGGGAAGTCTGAGTTCAAATCTAACCTCAAACACTCACTAGCTGTATGACCTGGGGCAAGTCACTTAACCCTGTTTGCCTTAATCTGCTGGAAAAGGAAATGGCAACCAGTCTACCATCTTTGCCAAGAAAACCCCAAAAGGGGTCAAGAAGAGTCAGATATGGCTGAAACGAGAAGCACATTATTTAGAAATATCATTAGCCCTGGTTTGGCGATACCTCATCGTGCTTTCATTCATTTCAAGGAGGCATCAAACTTTTTAAAATAAACTAATTTTAATTCACTTTTGTTTATAAAATACCCAACATTAGCAAAGAATTTTTTGGAGCTACCTCATTTTCAGGCTGTTCTAGGAAAAAAGAAAAGATAATAAATACTGCCTTCAAGTTTTATAGTGCTCTTTCGACTCATTAAAGTGCTTTCAAATCTGTTATCACAATGACCCTATAAGGTAGGAATAAGGTATTCTCATTTGAAAGAGAAGACTTAACAGTGAAATACTGGCCATCAGAGTATTTGAAGGGCAGTCTGGGAGAAGAGGGGAATTTGTTCTGTTTGGCCCCACAGGACAGAACCAGCAGCAACCAGCCTATTGTAAAGAGGCAGTTTGGGCCAAATGAGAGGAAAAACGTTATCAAAAATCTTCCAAAGTGAAATGGGCTGCACCTGGCATCAGTGAACTCCCTCTCACTGGAGGGTTTCAAGCAAAGGCTGGATGACCACTTACGAATGATATTGAAGAGGGAATTCTGGGTTACCTTAGACTTGTAAGAGAAGACCTTTTGACTCTGCCATTTGGTAATTTAGGTGTTTTGATATTTGTTATTGAAAAATCTGCATGGCACTGCATCATTTCTCCTTCTTCCCTGCCCCCATCCGATTTCCAGCTTTTTTCCATCAAGACATTTTTTTTTCATCCCCTTCCAGACTCCAAATAACATTTGGAGAAGGACAGAAGCCCTGCTGAGCCTGGCTCCTCCCCACCCCCAGCAGGCCCTGCTGCCTGGTGCCAATGCATACTGCAGTCTCTGTGGTGCAGTACAGCTCAGTTTCTTGCTACTCATTCAGGCCAGAATCCCTGCCCAAGGAAACCCCTCCCCCACCAGGCATGCCCAGAAACCATAGATCCTGCTTTAATTACTGCCAATCTGCTGCTTCAGCCAGCTTGCTCTCTGGGGTCAGGCACCAGCTCTAGCCTCCTGAGGACCTTTAAAGGAACATAGCTTCAATCCTTTGCAGCCCAACTCTCCAGCATTTTGGCTCTGGGAAGACATAAAATGCCATTCTTGCAAATATACCATGCACCGGTTTGGGCAGCTCCAAGACCTAATGGAAGGACTGGTTCAGTCCTAGCCTCAATCTTGGCATCCACAGCAAAGTTTCTATGCAGCAAACAGCTGCTCACAGGACTAGAGGAATTCACTTTGGTTTTCAATCATGAAAATGATAGAAATCCCCTTCAAAAGGAGCATTTCACTATATTTTTCTAATTACTAAAAAGAAAAAATTTAGAATGGTATTCTTAAAACTAGGAAACGGGCTAATTAATCCATAGAGAAGAAAAGAAATGGAGGTCCTTCAGTATGGGAGATACATTAGCAAGTTAGCTGAGGAAACCAAAGAGAGATGCTACTTTTAAATAATCACCCATGCCCCTCGAGAGGAGCACATGATTAAGATGTCTTTGAGGAGGAGGGGCAGGTCACTTAATGTGACTCGGATACTCCCAACTTCTGACTTCCTTGCACCGGAAACCTGATTACTTCCAAGAATGTGGGTACACAGGAGGGGGGCCCTACAAAATGGTGTGTGGAGTTTGGTAAATGAAGTGACAACACTTGAACTTTGAGGTAGAGAAGGGCATGATTGATCCACTCTGCTATATACACCATCAGAGGAGAGGGAGAAGCTGGCCACTCAGAAAGGCATCTGTGGAAGATGAGACATTTCCCCGACAAGAACGAGGGCGGGGTATTAATGTGATGAACCTGCCCTTCCTGCCAGCCTCCAAATCATTGAAACAGTAAGAAATAAAAAAGGAAACTCTCTTTCCCTTCTCCCTTCCCTGCTTTTGTTTTCACTCCTAGCCTAACTGTGACTCCTCCCACCCCCTGCAGAGATGAGAGTGTGACCAACACCTGCTCACTGAGACTGGTCCCTGAGGCCAGATGATGTCAGCAGCAGAGTCTGTTCTTCTTCCTCCAGGCCCCTTGTGTTTGGGGGCGGGGGTTGGTATCAAGGGGAAAGAGTCAAGTTATTGTGAAAAAAATAGATGAAGAGAGAAAGAGAATGAGAGAACCCCACCCCCAAGACTATCTTGAATTTATTTTATTATTTTATTTATATGTGACTATGTTGTCTCCCTTGATAGAATATAACCTTTTTGAGGGCAGGAACCATTTTATTATTGTCTTTGTCTCCCCAGTACTTAGCACAGGGTCTGGCAAATAATCAGTATGCCATAAATGTTTGCCAATGTGTGCCATAAACTTGTAATAAATTTGTTGTTGTTGTTCAGTCACGTCCAACTCTTTGTGATCCCCTTTGAAGTTTTGCCATTTCCTTCTCCAGCTCATTTTACAGATGAGCAAAGGCAAATAAGGTTAAGTGACTTGCCCAGGGTCACACGGCTAGTAAGTGTCTGAGGCCGAATTTGGACTCAGGTTTTCCTGACTCCAGGCCTGGCACTCTACCAAACTGTGCCACTGTAGAGATAGGTAGGCAGAGACATGTATATACACATTTTTATCTATCTATATGAAAAAAAAAAACCAGAAAGCTTCCTAAAGAGTATCGTTATTTCAACTTCAGAAGATTCTTAATTTTACCAGTGGGGGATCTCCATCTGCCATTTTGGCCACCTTTGTTCCAAGCTGCTTCCATCTACACTTGGCCTGATTGATGGGTGATTGATACTTCATCTCTCTCCCAAATCTTCCACTTCTGACTGGTGAAAGTTCACTATATCTAGCCCACCAAATAGTACTTTGGCTGTCTTCCTCTCATGCCATCCTGTGTGCGTGTGTGTGTGTGTGCGCGCGCGCGTGTGTGTGCCTTTCCCCATCTCTCATACCCACTTTTCAACTTTTTATTCTGGGAACAGTAATCAAATAAACACTACCATTCCTGGAAGGAATATGTCACATGTCAATCAGTGGTCCTATGACTCTACTCATGTCCCCTCTGACTCCTGTATAAAACAATCCTCCCTGGCCACCACCTTCCTACATGTGTTGTCTTCTATTAGAATTAATGCTCCTTGAAGGCAAGAAATATCATATTTTTTATATTTATATCCTCAAAGTTTAGCACGGTGCCTGGCACTTAGTAAATGCTGAAATAATTGAGCAAGTATGGACTTCATTGAGTAAATCAATCAAATCACTCCCATTCCATTTAAAGTGTCCAGACACTAAACCTTGGTATCTTAAGTAGATGAGAATATTTCTTCCCTAGATCAATTATAGGCTTTAGAAAAAGTACCCAAAAATCCCTTGATCGACTGGAATGAACATAGAAAGTGGATTTGAATTAGCTGAGTAAATTTGGTCATTTATGAAATATCAAGCTAGCGTGGCTTAAGAGATGTAAGTAAGCAGAGGGGTGAGAATGCTCTAGCCAAGTCCTGAGAAGGAATTGACTGGGTGAAAGAGCAGAGCCCCGGGCCTCCATCCATCCCAAGATCAAAGGAGAATAATTTACAAATTGTGTCATATGTCCCTAAAGTCTGGACACATAGGAAAATGCATATTTTGAAATACTCGGAATATTGACAGACCTTAGCCCCCTTGGCTTCTTTTTCTGGGGTATGCTAAGGGAGGAGGTGTACTCAATGAAAATCACAGATGCAACACACTTGATGGAACGCATAAAGAGTGAATGGGCTAAAATTGACGGCAATGTGGAGTTGCTGCATTGAGTTCACGTGAATCTTACAAAGTGCATCAACCTTTGCATCACAAATGATGGAAATCATATTGAAAATGTTATTTGTTAATATTCTGATTAAATAAAATGTTGTTGAAAATTTCATTCATTTCATTTCTTGAAAATATGCATTTCTGCCCATGTGTCCAGACTTTAGGAACACCCTGCATTAATAAATGTTCACATCCTGGTAATACATGCCAAACCAGGGGAAAACGACCCAGGTGCTTCTTGTCAAGGTTCTGGTCCTTTGATATGTAAATCCCAGACAAATTCCAGACCTTTACAACTCCAGATCCGCGGAGCATCAAAAAGGCACTGATAACTTTGAGATGATGGATTGAAGTTTTACCAATAACTTTGAGATGATTTGGATATGTTAATGAACTAACCTCAAGGCGGCACAGATAGAAGTTGTTCTGTTTCTCCAAAAAAAAACCTATAAAAATAAGACCTCAAACTCCTGCTCCCCAAGTACTCTTCCATCCCCCGAGGGTCCATGCTTCGTGGTGCTCTTAACTCTAACCTGCGATTACATGAGTGATATTCTCTGCCTCTCCCCATCCTAGCCCTTCCCTGCTTCCACTGCCTTCCTTCACCATCCAAGTCCCTGTCCCCATGTTGCCATCTGCCTCTGTACCACTTTCCACCACTTGTCTCTGCCTTTCTGGCTTTTTTTGCCCCCATATCCTCTATATTTAATTAAAGAGCTGCCAATAGTAGTCTTTCCCAATAAGTACCCAAAGAACTGGGCATGCCTGCCCCATTTCATAACTTCATAAATTAATTACAATTCATGTACCAATTATACAACCATACTGAAATATTCCTTACTAAAAGCTAATTAAGATGCCAGCCATAATCACAATGGGAAGCTCATCAGCAGGGGCTTATGAGCTATAGTTTTAGGAAGACATTCCCCTCCCCAATTGCTCAAGGCCATCCCCCTTACTACCCTAAGCGGAGGTAGTAGTCACATTCTGGAGACTCAACTCATCAATCTGAGTCAGAGTTGGAAATGTAGTTCCAGAGTACAGACTATAAATGCCTTTTCATTGATTAATTGATACATTCGTTCATCAACCTTTCCAAGTCTAATAGTCAGTATTCACGACTGGATGGGGCAAAAGAACCAACATCTCGTAGCATCTTTTTAGTAAGAAGGCTCCTTATGCTCAGCTGGGGTGGTCCTTAGATAACAAACTCCTGGCTCTTGCCAGTATTTAAAGACTTTCCAGCTTTGTAAGACCTTTCATAGGACACTCCATTGAAACTCCATCAAGATTCCAGGATCACCTTTGCACTATGCTGAAGCATCAGATTTGGATTTGGGGGGAGGAAATACTACATATAACAAAAATGTTGAATACTCAGTAATGATAAAGCCCATCAACAATTCTCAGTCTTTCTAGGTCTCTCTAAGCTCCAGCAGCTCGACACTCAAAGCTTGCAGAAGCTTAAAGCTACATTCTGTCACTCAAGACAATGGAGTCAGGTTGAAAACTGAAGTTCAGGTCCAGGACATCCAGATTATGTCTTCTTCAGAGAACAGAAAATAAAATGGAACTTGGCTCCAGGGATAAGATCCACGGACCAAGCAAATTAAAACAGAGAGGAGATAACACATCATTAGTGGCCCCTGCCACTCCACCCCACCAGCATGTGGCATCAGAGCCAGAAGGGATCATGGAGGTCATCTATTCAAACTCGTTTTAGAGATGAGGAAACTGGGGCCCATAGAGGTTAAGTGACTTGTGTAAGATCATATGAATAATAAGTGGTAGTGTTAAGAATTGTAAGTTAAGAATTGACTCCAAACCACTATATGCTGCTGCCTCAACCTTCTCCCTCCTTTCTCAGTACAAACCTCACTATAATTACTGTCATCTCTAGCCACCTTTCTTTCCTGCTGCCTTTTCCTTTACTCTCTGAAACAAAGGAAATGCTATGATTGTTCTCACTTTCTCAACCTCTTGGAAATACTATCACCATGGACAGAACTGACACCCACATAGTCACTTTGCCAGGCTTGGGAACAAATGGAGGGACCCCCCCCCCCCGAGAGACTTCTCTGGAGAGCAATGGGCTGATGGATGGGAGGAGGGTTTGCTTGAAGGCCTGGAATTTATGTTTATGCCTCTGACTGCCATCTGCTTTCTTGTGTATGCCTTTGGGAGATGTAGTGAGGCCAAGGGAGATCATAAGAGCCAAGAAAGGTGAGACAGCACTCCATAATTCCTGAGCACCAGGTTTCCATGGTGCCTAGCAATGTCATCAAGTAGCCCAATATTTTTTGGCACAACTTTATCCCAACCTACAGAAGTACACTTTGTTCCTTGTGCTCAAATTGAAAAAGAAGACATTTGCAGTGCTGAGCAGCCCCAGTCAAAAAGAGTGGGCACATAACCACTAGCATCCTTTTCAGGCATCCAAGCAAATTGGAGTTTAAACTCCAGAATGATACATGTGAATGGAGGGAAATGAAGGGGAAGTTGGGTGGAGGGAAGGGATAAGAAAAGGGGCTGTATCAGTAATGTAAAGCGTCCCCTCATTTTCCTTTTCTTTGATAGAAGAAAAGTGGCTCCTAAATTTAAGGGTCATTGCTTAACTCCAGATTAAAAATTTAAATCCTAGTTAGGAAATTTCTAGAGGTAAGAACCATTGCTTTAAAATAAGTCATGTAAAAAACCTGGGCACAGTTTGGGTTGCTCAGAGGAGGGACTATGGATTCCCTATTTTGGCTTCATTAGAACTTAGTCTCTAGAGAATATTTCTCTTCTTGCAATTATTTTTCATTGGCCCAGTGTTTGGGACATACTTTGAACTCATTTATATCTAAGTAAAATGAAAATTACAATGTGCCATTTACTACTGCCCATTTAGAAGGATAGGTTTATAAGTATAGTCCTCAAGAAGTTATTTCCTTCCAGATGCCAAATGAAAGTGGTGCCTTCATTATGTCCTCATGGTGTCCTCAGCCATGCTTCCAGAGGTATGGGTAACTGAGAATGCTTTCCAGCTCATATGTGTAATCTATCTATCTATGTATCCACATACATACATATACGGGGTATTCCTAAAGTCTGGACACATAGACAAAAATGCATATTTTCAAGAAATGAAATGAATGGAATTTTTATTTAATTGGAATATTAACAAATAACATCTTCAAGATGACTTCCATCATTTGCAATGCAAAGGTTGATGCGCTTTGCAAGATTCATGTGAACTCAATGCAGTAACTCCGCATTGCCATCAATTGTCTATGTGTCCAGGCTTTAGGAACACCCTGTATATTATTATATATGTAACAAAATACAAGTGCATTGTATTGCTATTAAACAGCACACCCTAAATGCCAGGAAGTTCTGTAAATATATGATAAAGCAAGCTTTTTAAAGAAAACAGAAATCTAGGTCCATTTTGGTGGCCTTTCTCACTAATCCTAAACACTTTTCAGCCACTACTTAATTTAACCTTTTCTTTTCCTGATCTTGAGTAGAATGTTTATGTTTTCTTTTTCTTTTTAACACTCATTTAAAAAAATGAGTTCTGAATTTTTTCCCTCCCTCCAGTCCCTCCTCCACCCAATGGGAAGGCAAGCAATATGATATTAATTACACATGTGAAATCATGCAAAATATATTTCCATACTAGCAATGTTGTAAAAAAAAACAAGAACAATAAAGAAAGGGAAAAATTATACTTCAATCTGTACTCAGTCTTTATCGGTTCTCTCTCTGGAGGTGAATAACATTTTTCATCGTATATCCTTTGGAATTGTCTTGGATCGTTGTCTTGATCAGAGTAGCTAAGTCTTTCACAGTTGATCATCATTACAATATTGCTGTTACTGTATACAGTGAAGGTTCTCTTGGTTCCGCTCACTTCACTTTGCATCAGTTTATATGTCTTACCAGGCTTTTCTGAAGCCATCCTGCTTGTCATTTCTCATAGCACAATAGTTAGAATGTTTATTTCCACTCACTGTGAATCTCTTAACTTTGAGCCAAAAAGTTTTGATGGTATGTCAATGACCTCAGTGCTTTGAGACTTCAGGTCAGTTTGTCACCAAAAACCCTTGCCTTTGAACTTCTCTCTAGGGATCAAAGACCTAGCCACCTACCCGCAGTTAGTTACCAAAGGCAGGCACTAGTCTGCCTTCTCCAGATCCTGTAGCCTCACTGTTTTAGCTAACAAGACAAAGAAAACATTATGAGAGAAAAGGAAGAGCGTATCTCTTTTCAAATCTCCTGCTCCTAGTACTTCCTACCTCTCCATACAAGCAGATGATAGAAAAGGATAATTTATTATACTATGTGGGATTCCACTGTTCTGGATAAAACCCCATGTTTTTTTTTTCCGAAGAAGGAATAGATTTCTTAGTCCCTTTACTAATTCACTCCCTGCCATCCATCTTCTTTCTGATCAATATTTTAGCTGAGGTAGGGAGAAACGAAATAATTTGCTGTATTACTATAGCAACCAGCTCTAGCTCATAAGACTAGTTACAACCTGGTCTCTAGCTACAAACATCCAGCTTATATCCTTTTAACACGTTTTATTGGTATTTTAAAAATCTTGATCTCCTTCATTTTTTAATGTATCTATCCAACCTCCCCTACCCAATGAATCATTCATTATAACAAAGAATATAAAAGAAAGAGGGGGGGAAAGTTTAGCAAAATTTAGTCCTATGTCATTGGCAGCTGATAGTGCATGTAGTCGTAGTGTCTTGCCTCTACAAAGAAGGGAAAGAGGTACATTTCCCAGTATGATTCTAATAGAAACCCCTAATAACAAAGAAGCATAGTTGATCAAATCATACTAGCACATTAGCCCATCTGACTGTGTATGCCTCTTTCTCCACCTGTCATCCCTTACCCCTCTAACAAAGTATGTGTCATCCTTAGTCTCCTGGGGTCAGGGTTGGCCATTGCACTGATTCAAAGTCTGACATATTTTAGTGGTTTCCTTTATATTATGATTGGCATTTATACATTGTTCCCTTGATTCTATTGTTTCACTTTGTATTAGTTCACAGAAGGCTTCCCAAGTTTCACTGAATTCCTTATATTTGTTATTTCTTGAAATATATGCCATAATTTAACCATTCGCCATCCTATGGGAACCTACTTTCTTGCCAGGATTTTGCTACTACAAAAATGTTACTATAATATTTGTGTATATAAGTCTTTGACCCCCTTGAAGTATATGCCCAGAAGTGGCATGGCTAGGTCAAGTGGCTGTATGATCAGAGCTTTTGAAGTGTAAGAGATTTAGAGGCCATGTAGTCAAACATCCTCATTTGACAGAAAAATAATCTAAAGTCCAGAGAGTGACTGGCCCATAGACTCAGAGGTGGAATGTGGCAGAGCAGGGATTCAAACCAGATTCAAACCCAAGTTTTCTGGTTCCAAGGTCAGAACTTGGCAAAACCTGAAAAGAGAGATTGAAAATTGTCTTGCCTGGAGGCAGCTAGGTGGTGCAGTGAGTAGAGCACCGGCCCTGGAGTCAGGAGGACCTGAGTTCAAATCCGACCTCGGACACTTGACACATGTACTAGCTGTGTGACCTTGGGCAAGTCACTTAACCCCAATTGCCCTGCCAAAAAAACAAAAAAAAAGAAGAAGAAAAAAAGAAAATTATCTTGCCCTAAATGTAGATCTTAGGATGAATCTAGACCAGGGGCTCTTAACCTGGGGGTCCATGAATTTGTTTCCATTTACCTATTTAGTTTAATTTTGTGTTACATTTTGAGTTCCAAGTTGGCTCCTTCCCTGTCTACTACCAACCCTGCATTGGAGAAGGCCAACATTTGATATATATATATATCAGTTCTTTCTCTGGAGGTGGATAGCATTTTCCTTCATAAGTCCTTCGTAGTTTATTTGAATGATCATATTACCCAAAATAGCTTAGTCACTCATATTACTCTTTGAACAATATTACTGTTACTTTATAAAATGTTTTCTTGGTTCTGCTCATTTCACTCGTCATTATTTCATACGTCATTATTTCATATAAGACTTTCCATGTTTTGCTAAAATCAACTTGCCTATCATTTCTTACAGCACATTTCTACTACAATCATGGGCTATAACTTACTCAGCCATTCCCCAATCGATGGACATCCCCTCAGTTTCCAGTTCTTTGCCACCACAAAAAAGAGTTGCTATGAGTATTTAGAACATATAGGTTCTTTTCCTTTTCCCCGATCACCTTGGGAAATGGATGTAACTGCTGGGCCAGAGGGTATACGCAGTTTTATAACTCTTTGGGCATAATTCCAGATTGCTCTCCCATATGAACTTGTTTTTTTTTTTTTTCTAATTTAAATTTATTTATTTAACATATTTAGTTTTCAGCATTGATTTTCACAATAGTTTGAATTACAAATTTTCTCCCCATTTCTACCCTCCCCCCTACTCCAAGATGGCGTATATTCTGGTTGCCCTGTTCCCCAGTCAGCCCTCCCCTCTATCACCCCTCTCCCCTCTCATCCCCCTTTCCCTTCCTTTCTTGTAGGGCAAGATAAATTTCTACACTCCATTGCCTGTGTATCTTATTTTCTAGTTGCATGCAAAAACTTTTTTTTTGTTGTTGTTTTTGAACATCTGTTTTTAAAACTTTGAGTTCCAAATTCTCTCCCCTCTTCCCTTTCCATCCACCCTCCCTAAGAAGTCAAGCAATTCAACCTAGGCCACATGTGTATCATTATGTATGACCCTTCCACAATACTCATGAACTTGTTTTTTAAAAATATTTTGATAGCCGTATTTCAGTATAATTATTTCCCTTTGGAATCCTACGCATGTTATTCTATGCATTTAGAAACATTGCTCTGAGGATATATATGTATGTATGTGTGTGTGTGTGTATGTATGTAGATAGATAGATAGATAGATAGATAGATAGATGTAGATATATATGCTTCAACAGACTGTCTGCCAATGGAGTTTATGACACACAAAAATAGTAAAAGATCCATGGTCTATGCAATTTCATTTATTCAGATCACTCGAGTAAAGAAATCTCACACTGGATATACCATCTCAGATATTACACATCTCAACAACTCTTTTGAAAAAAAAAACCAACTATTTATTTCTTTCCCATTTCCAGACTAGGCTGTATTCACTCCAACCATCCTCCCATTAAGAATCTACTTTGTGCCAAGGACTTTACAAATATTATCTCATTTGATCCTCCCAACAACCTTGTGAGGTTCTTGCTATTATCCCCACTTTACAGTTGAAGAAACTGAGGTAGACTGAGGTAAAGTGACTTGCCCAAGGTTACATAGTAAGTATAAAAGGCCAAATTTGAACTCAGGTCTCCTTGACTCCAGGCCCAGTGCTCTCTATCCACTGCATCACTGAGCTGCCTGGTAGGTAGGTTTTCACCTTATGTTGGCAGGAACAAACTTCCAAGTCACTCCTCAGACATTTTCAAACCATGCTAGTGCCTGTATTACCTATCTATGTCTTTTAGCTATCCTTTAATTGTTTTCTTCCCAAGATTAAAATATAAATTCCTTTAGGGCAGACTATCTTGATTGCTTGTATATTTATCCCTAGCACTTAGCACAGTACCTAGCACATAGTATTTAATACATTCTTTATTATTATTATCCTCCTTCCCTCTCTCCCTTCCTTCCTTCTTTCTTTCCCTCCTCCTTCCTTTTTTTGTTTCTTCTTTCTCCCTCCTTCCTTCCCTTCCTTCTTCCCCTCCTTCTTCCCTTCCCTTTCCTCCCTCCTTCCCTCCCTCCCTTCCTTCCTCCTCCTTCTTCTTCCTTCCTTCCTTCCTTCCTTCCTTCCTTCCTTCCTTCCTTCCTTTCCAATAATGACTCTGCTTTCCCTGTTCATTATATTGCTTAGCCCAGCTGTTTTGTTCTGTTGTAATTTTTTCATATAATTATGTTCTGTTCAATAGAAAAGTCTTCAAGCAATAAAGCTGCAGGTTCCATACATCAAACTGTACTCTACATGACTTTTAGCCGATATCAGCTCACTAAACCTAAAGACTGCAACACAGAAGATAAAACCCAAACTATAAACATATTCCCAAAACTCCAGGTGAATAGTACTCCCACAGGAATGATGATGACTCAATCAGAAATATGATAGTTGGTAATACTATTTTGAGCTGCCTATTGAGCCTCCAAAATGTCCCAAGGGCTGGTGTAAAGCAAGCCTGCTACTGAATCTAGTCCCTTCTCCATCCCCAAAGGCCTAACTGTTCAGAATGGCAGGTGAGGGAGGAGGAGGGTATGTAGCTTTCAACAGGAAACTCATTCACATAGACAAACCAGAGATCAGTCAAGGGAGGACAGTCAGGATGGAGTTAGGGCCTGGGGAAGCCATGTAGCATGAAAAATTATTAAAGGAACTGAGAAAAATTAATGGTAAGAAATGACAACTAGAGTAGAGGCAAAGAGGAAAGACAAGGCATGATAGTGGTCTCCTAATAAGAGAAGGCAGATTGTGCCATAGTGCATATAGCACCAGGTCTAGAATCAGGAAGACTCGTGCCTTGAGTTCAAATGTGACTAGCTGTGTGACCCTGGGCAAGTCACTTAATTCTGTTTGTCTTAGTTTCCTTATCTGTAAAATGAGCTGGAGAAAGAAATGGCAAGCCACTCCAGTATCTTTGCTAAGAAAACCTCTAACGGGGTCAAGAAGAGTCAGAAGTCATTAAACAGCAGCAACAACAACAAATTATACAGGAGAGGGATTAGGCTTGTAAGCTTTATAAGTCAGAATAAGGACCAAAGGATGGAAATTATAGAGAGATAGACTTCTGTCTAATGTAAGAAAAAACTCTCTAACAGACTTTCCAATAATAGGATGGGCTACCACAAAAAAATGTTGTTTGTCCTTCATTCTCGAAGAGGACCAATGACATCAGGGGGAGGATATCTTGGCTTGCTAGTGAATTGATTTAAGAGAGGCAGAGCTGTGCAGCATCACCAGCCTCACTCTCTCCTCCAGAGTCACTGGAGTCCAGTGGCAAAACATACATCAGAATGACTGGAGATGGCCCCAGATGCAGTGGGAGACCCTGGCCTTTTTAAGCTAAGGTCTTTTCCAGGTCTCAGTTTGTCTGAGGTAACACCCATTCAGTGATTAAAGGCCAGTGAATTCACCAGTTACTGGCAATGTTCAAGCAAAGACCGTATGATGACATAGAGCAGATTTGTGACCCGGGAAAGGAGGTTTGAGCAGATAACTTCTAGGGTCAGAGGATCACAAATGAAGCATTCTAAGGTACTACAGAGGACATTTAATTCAATCTTCTCATGTGATTGTTGAGGAAACTGGGATACAGACTAGGGCAGTGATTTGGCCAAGGTCACACAGGTAATAAATAGCAGAGGAAGGATTTGATGCCAGGTTATCTGACTTTAAACACAGTACTTTTCCATTGCACTGTTCCACCATCAAGATTCTTTTATTTTATTTTTTAAAAAGATCTTAAAAATGAGATAGATTTTAATTTTTCCGAGTAAAAAATATTAGCAAAAAACCCAAAACAAAACAGGTAGATCATGAGCCCAGGGAAGGAAATGTTGTAACTAAAAGTTCCAGGGAATACGTTAGCCTCTTGTCTATAATGGAACTGTCTTAAGCCAGTACATTTAATAAGACAGAAGCCAGGTTTCCACTTGCGTTTAGAAACTAGCTTCCGACCACTGTGCTCACAGAGTTATATAGTGTTTGGAGAGGTGGGTCAGGTCAGAATATTTGCCTGTTTCTCTATTGATATTGGTATCATGTGTGCTGGGATAGGCTGCCCTATTGCGTGGAATTTGTCTATCAGTTGTGCCATTGAGGTCTGTGGAAAATTGGTTCAGCAGAGGCTGTATTCCTGATTCATACCTTTTGAGATCATTCCCTCTCCCCTGCAAAGTGTGCTTGAGGAGGCTTAGTTGGGTGACGCATTTTAGGGGGCTGACAAGTTAAATACTAGCTTACCTACAGGTAGAAAAATGGACTTGATGTCTCCTCAATGTCCTTGTGTAAGTGGCAGATTCAGAATCCAAACTCAGATTCTGTGACCTCAAGTTCAGTACTTTTCACTACACCATATACACAGTTAATAAGCAGAGGAGCTGGGTCTTGAATTTAGATCTAGTGAAAAAGTCTCTTCTTCATCATCATCATCATCTTCTTCTTCTTCTTCTTCTTCCTCTTCCTCTTCTTCCCCTTCTCCTCCTCATCTTCCTTCTTCTTCTTTTTCTTCTTCTTTCTCCTCCTCCTCCTCCTCCTCCTTCCTTCCTTCTGTCTAAACCATATAGCTTTTCCATGCAAACAGTATCATTTGTCACCTACCTTAAAGGGATATCAGGGATACCAGGACTGGGGTAAAATGTCTATGGAAATTAAAATATTATTTGGAGAAAGATTGCAAAATAAGATGAATTATTAATGATTGTTAATTCTTCAACACCATCAACCTTCTTTTCATTTAAACAGCACAGTGGCTGAGAGGAGCTGCTCCAGAAAAAGGTTTCTTGCTATGGTAGAGGCCTGAAATATTACCTACAGCTATAATTTTTTTTGGTACTTTAATGTTTGCAAAAATGTGTGTGTGTGTGTGTGTGTGAGAGAGAGAGAGAGAGAAAGAGAGAGAGAGAGAGAGAGAGGGAGAGATCTCATTTGATCCTCACAACAAAATTTTGAGGTCCCAATGCTATTACTATCTCCATTTTTAGATGAAGAAACTGACACAAGCAAACAAAGCAGTTCTCATCTTCAAGGCACTTGGGGTGTATGGGGTGCAAGGGCTTGCTTAGCCCTTTTCATGGCTGCTCATCCATGGGTCCTACCTTCACCCAACTCTCCCCTGTGGCTCCAAGAAGCGCAGCATGTGCAGTGGCCAAACCCCAATAAAACCGTCTCAATAGACAGGCTAAACCAGGCGGAGGGTAACTGACAGGTCTCAAACCCATCAACGAGTTAGGGAGGCATCTACCCCAAGAATGTGAAGATTTCCCCTGGTGGAATGGGCAGATGAGAACAATTTGTTCCAACGGCCATGAAGGCGGCTGAATTAGGCTCTGTGGAGCACTTGGAGATTGGTCAGACAACAGAGATGCCAAGGTCATCCGCTGCATCTCAGGCCATCACCAGCCATCTCAACTTTTGTCTTGCCATTGAGCTTCAATGACTCTGGAAGAGAGAGTGAGGAGGATGACTTTGTGCAACTCTGCCTCACTTAAATCCAATTAAAGCACGAGTTAACATCATCCTGGGTTGTCATTGGTCCTCTACAAAGCAAAGGACAAACAACATGTAACAGGAAAAGATAACACTAAAAAGGGAGCTGGTGATGGGGGAGTGGTGACCATCTGGGAGCTAGTTGAAACATGATGGGACCCTTAGTGAAATAGGGCAGCCTTTGAGGGAGTCATCAATGGAAACAGCAGGGCCTCAGGGTAGAAGTTTCTCCAGGGTGAGGAAAGAGCTGATGAGAAGGAGGAAAAGTCTAAAGAGCAAGTTGCGGGGGGGGGGGGGGGGGGGGGGCGAGGAAGACACAAAAAGGAATAATTTTATTTCCTCTTTGCATATGCTGATTTAAAGGTTGATTTTTTTTCAAGGAATTTATTAGCAACTAAGAGGGCTTGTTTGTGGAGCTATAAAATGATCCAATCATTTTGGAGAGCAATATGGAATTATGCCCAAAGAGTTACTAAAATACCTATGCCCTTTGGGCATAATAAGAGAACATTGTATACAGTAACAGCAATATTGTTTTAAGAACAACTTTGAGCAAGTAAGTTATTTTAGCTCTTATAAATACCCAAATTAACTATAAAGGATATATGAAGAAAGATGCTATCTGCATCTGGAGAAAAAAACCAATAAATTGAAGTTTGTATGGAATAAGTTTACATACATACATAAATATGTTTATGTATATACATATATATACACACATACATACGCACACACAATACACATACATACATATATATATATATATATATATATATATATAAATACCATTTGTGTCTAATGGTAGTCATCTCTGAGGAAGTGGTGGGGGAGGATGGAAGAAAAAAATTTACATGATAATTTTGTTGTATATTTGAAAGGAATAGCAAGTTGTGCATAACAGATTTGTAGTTTCATGTACTTTTTATAGTACTATTTATGGAAATGCTTGTTTTATGCCATAAATTAAAAATAAAATTAAAAAAAATTTAAAGGTTAAAATAAAGTGAACTACTGCACAATGAATTGTCAAGATACAGGCATTAAAATCTCATCACAATCTAGCCCTAATAGGCATGAATTAGGCCTGTTCCCATGCAATCAGTCAATGGTTCAGGGCCCACAAGGGCCAGAAGCTGCTGTGGCCCTTCAGAACCTCCATGTCACAAGTTTAGAGTTGGAATGGACTTAAAAGGTGATATGGTCCCAACTTCCTCATCTTTCAGTTGAGGAAACCGAAGCTGAATCGCTCAGTGATTTCTCCAGGAAGAAAGTGGCTTCATTAAGACTCCAAATCCACCACCTTTTCCATTACACCATTGAGACCTCTCCATGATGTGACTAGCACCTAAATCAACACTAAGGGAAGCGTAACTTCACACTTTTATGTTCTAAGGTCAGCCTTGATTACAGGACAGGTGTGTTCTTTGTCTTGGGGTAGCAACACTATGGTAAAGAGGGACATAATAGAGGGGCAAGGAGGGGTTGTTGAAGGCACAACAGTGAATATGGTACCTAATAGTTGCTCAAAGGCTAAAATATTTAGAACTGGGAGGGACCTTGGAGGTCATCAAGTTCAAGCTCCATTTTACAAGTAAGGAAACTGAAGCATACAGGTTAAGTGACTTCCCCAGAGTCACACAGCTAGTCAGTACCTGAGGGAGGGTTTGAATCCTGGGATTTCTGTTTCCAAGTACAGGATCCTATTCACCTTACCTTGATACCTCTCCATGTGAGGGTTGGATTGAATTGAAACTATCTCCTAAGGCAAGGCAGCTCATCTTGTAGAGTATGTATGGAGTTCTGGAGAGAGTATCACTCAGTGCCATGACTAGCTTCCCTTCTCTAGGGAAGAGGGAAAGGACAAAAAGGTCTTGTAGGACTAGTCCTCCTCCTTTTGCAAATCCTGGCACTCCACCATCTCATAAGTTACTTCCTTTTTAACATTCCTCCTTCCTCCTACTTCTCACTCTAACCGAAAAGTCAGAGACTGTGGGAAAGATTCTCTTAGGAGTCAGGGATGTACACAGAGAGATGTAGGAGTCTTTATAGGTCAACAATGCAGCATTGAATCTTTGGAAAGAAGAGGAAACTCTTTTCATATGGTATAACAAAACACCACCCCCACCACTACTAAGATAAAACAAAACCCAATGTCTCCCCTAGCTTGCATCAAGTAACTCAATTTTCAATATATGGCAAGTCCACTTCCTTTACATTTTGTGGCAGTGAGAAGAGCCCTATTCATATCCAATCGGCTAATTCCATAATAGAATCCTGGGATCTTAGTGGCTGTCCAGCCCAGCTTCTTACTCCCTACAGAAATCGGTGATGGTACTCCTTGGCCCACTAGCTCCAAGTGTCTTCCACCCAGACTGCTGAGGAGTTCTTGGTCATATGGAACCACAAAAAGAGTGCTGAATTTGGAGATAAAGAATCTGGGTTTGAAAATCCTTCCCCTTACTACCTGTGACTTTGGGGAAATTGCCTCATTTCTCTGGGCCTCATTTCTCTGGGCCTCATTTTCCTTATCTCTCATTTGTAAAGTGAGGGATTGCATTAGATGACATCTTGATTTCTTTGAGTTCTAAATCTATGATCTCATCTACATACCTTCTCATGACTGCAATTTATTGGTTCTTGTTCTTCCCTTTGGAGCAAAAGAAAACAAATCTACTTTCTCTTCTCCAAATCTGCTGCCCAATATATATTTTAAATTTTTTTATTTTTTACATCAGTTATTTCCCCTTTATCCCATACATGACCCTCTATTATAACAAAGAAAAACCTTTGAGCAAAACCTGCCAACATAGTCACAATATCTAATGTTATATATATCATATTCCAAATTTGTCTGCCTTCCTAATATTGAAAAAGTAACTGTGGGGCACTGGGTTTGGAATCAGGAAACCTTGGTTTGAGTCCTGGCTCTGACCTTCAAAAGTGACCATGGGCAAGTCATAAGAGCTGTGTGACTATTGTCCATGTTCTCCTATAAAGTGACCAGAGAGGACCACTCATCATGCTGGGACCCTTTCTTGAGTCTCTTGACATGTGGGCTACCCCTTATGCTTTTTCCACAATCAGACCATATTTTTCTAGAATACATTTCTTTGATAACATCCTTTATACCCCTTTCGTGCAATTTCTTGTTAAAAAAAATCCCTGACAATCAAAGAATTTAAGCAATAAAGTCTGGGTCACATGGCAGGTAAGTACTTCAAGTCCAGTTTCTCCTGTCTTGAGTCCCTCTGATTCTACTAATATGTTGCTGCCTCCTTAGGCCCACTAAATATCTCTGTTCTCTAACTTCAGTTCTGTGGATACAATGGTTTCCTGTGGCTTGTAGCCCTACAACATCACTGAGAGAATACTGGTATTAAAAAGATAAGCCTTGGCTTCAGTGAGAAGCTTGGGGTCATTAAGATCACTATGTAGTTTCTTAAAGGAAATCCAGCCCACTCTGCTCCCCCTGGTCAACTCCAATCCCAACTCACTCTTCATGTGGGGTGTCTACCCAAGACACTGATAAATGAGCTATATAGGTTGTCCATGGAGCTTCCTGTGAAGATAGTTAGTTCAAACTCTTTGGGGGATAATTACAGATCTCATTTAGGAAATGAGTCTGGGGCTTAATAAAATAAGCATACCATGCTCAAACATCCTGAATCTGGAGGACCAAACTCTCTTTGACTTGGACTTTGTGCTGGATCTTTTCCATGACAGCGATGAACATCTTTGGTGACTTCACATCTTCCTGCTTTATGATTTGCTTGATATTAATTAACAGAGAACTATCAAACAATATTTTCTCTTATTATAGCTCCCAAGGAATCTTGTATTATTCTGACCTATTCATGAAAGACAGTTTCCATCAGAGAGCCTTTAATGTAGCATTTCATACTAGTTGTTCAAATGCTTTTTTCTAAGTCAACAAATAAGAAGCATGGAGACTCTTGCATTCTTTACATCTTTTAGCCAGTTGTGTGATGGTAAAGAAGTATTGAAATATATTCCTAGTATAAATCTGCCTATTCCTCTCTAATACTCTTATCACAGATAACTTTTATATGGTTTAGATTACAATCCCCAAATTTTTATATAACTGGGAAAGTAAGTACACAGATAAATAATTATTGATGTTTTCCTTAGTCATTCTTTTTTTTTGGTAATAAGGTCTGAGATTTTTCAGATTTTTGCCCTCCTTCAGATATTTTGAGGACTAGTTTCTTGACATCATCAACATTGTGTTATCTTCAGTTAAGACCTCCTCTTGATTCAGTAAAGGTGGCTTCTCCTATATTTCTTTTCTTCAATGCCATTTCTACTTCCTCTAAAAGACCACCTGTGAGCATCTGTGGCTGTGATGTTGGTGGTTCCAATGTTCTGTTTCTTATTCTCCTTCTAGGTTTATCCTTAAAAGTCTTTATGTTGACTTAACTTAGCTAGGTCTCTCTCTTTCCAAACATTCTTTAAAATGGTTTTTCTATCCATGGCTTCTCACTGTTTTATGTCACATTATTGCTCATCATCTTTCACTATCTTTCCCCACAAGATTTTGCAAATAAGTTAATATTATAAGCCAGTTTTCCCCTTGGCTGCCATATCTTCCTTCTTGGGAAATAAGTCATATTTGCTAACTAAGGAAGTTTGGAGATTCCTTTTGTCTCATTATGGAAATTGACTTACGTTAATCTCTTATATGAAAGTATTATAATCAGCATTAATTTCTTTTCCTCCATTTTTTTGTGTCAGTATCTTATTTAAAGAAACTTATTTTTGGCATATTGGAGTTGTATGGCCTACCACATCTTTTTCTCAGTTTCACTCTTCTAGTTTTTTAAAATTAATTTGATCTCTGCTTTAATGTATTGGCATTCTGACTTTACATAGAAAATTAATTCAGAAATGAGTCATTTCCTGATGTCAAAGCACAATCAATTTCATTCATTGATGATGTAATTCAATGTTTACCATCTTCTCTATTTCTTTATTCTTTTCTTAAAGAAAGTATTCATGATTTATAGGTATTAGACTTCTGTATGTCTGTATGTCTACAAGTCTTTGGCCTCTCTCTTTCCTTGCTCCTGAACTATATTTTCCAAAGTATTTTCATCACCTTCCCTTTTGCCAACCTTTACATTGAATTCACTGCATACTAAAACATATGTTGATGCCACCTGAAACCTTTTAATCAAGTCATTTGTAGTGTTTCTCTACCTCCTCCTGTACAATAAATGTTTGTGCATTGGTTTTAGTGATTTTCATGAGGGTCTTCTTACAAATGCTTGTCATGAGCACCACACTATGAGGTGACCAAGTGTCTTATAGAATGATGTTTCTTACATCCTAGAAATAAAACTAATTCTTTTATTTGCCTCTCTAAAGAGAATCTTGGAGCTGACTTGTGATCAAGCTGCAACTTCTTTTTGCCTTCCAGTTTCATTTCTAGGAAGAAAAATATTAAGATCGATATAATTTATTTCCTTCTGTAGTATGTCCACTTACTGGTCCTTGCACAAAGATCTCACATTTAGTATAATGGAAAATCAATTAATGTTTATAAATGGTGTGACTGACCCTTTTCCCCCTTGCTCCCCCTTCCCACCATTCTGCCACTCTTCTGTAGAAGCAAAAGGGAATTGTAGAGGTTTGAGGATCATTTTCAGTTTGTCTTTGCTTTGTGGATTGCCACGACTAAAGAACTCATCATGACGTGGCCCATCTATTAGTGATGAACTACTCCATATTTAGTTTGACTCTCTCTTGCTGGAACCATATTAGAAACTTTTCCAGAATAGTAGAATATGCCAGATCTTGTGATCTGTTCTCAGCCTTGAAGAACTCAGGGACTCCTGCACATGATTATGGTGCATCAGAGCAGGACTTTGTGGAGGACAAACTGTATATCTCCCTCTTGGTCTACGTCTATAATTATAGCTATAGTCAGTCAATAAAAATATATTAAGTATCTACCTTGTGCCAGGTACCTTGCTAAGTGCTGGGGATGCAAAGAAAGGCAAAAGAGTCTTCCTTCAAGGAGCCAATAATCTAATGTCAATCAATTGACAAGCATTTATTAAGTGTTTACTATGTTATGTAACATATGCTGTTATTATTAGTAATAATTTTGCTTAGGAATGAAATTCAAGGACCAAGCTTTTATAACAATATCTCCAAACAACTTATTCTAACTGCCAACATACCCATATTTCCTTATGGTACCTATTAGAATTACTCATTGTTTCATTTTTCCTTTTATTTCCTCTGCTGTTGGGGAGGTGGATTTCTCAACAATGTGTGCTCTCCAGCCCACTATCTGGTATTGGCCTTAGCAACCAAATTCAGTTTCCATGCCTTGCAAATTAAAATAAAGTCAAAGCAGAAGGGAAAAGCAAATGGTGTTAGCCAGCACACACAACCGTGGCATGTTTGGTCCATCTAGAATAATGGGACCAAAGTTTAGTAAATCGATTGTTTTCACAACTAGATTTAATTATAAATTCTTTATGGTGAGGACCATGTCTTCTATTTCTTTTGATTCCTCAAAGTTGCTAGTGCAGCACTAGGTACACAGTAGACACTCAATGCATGTTGGGTGGGTGATTGGACAGCGCCATCCCCATAAACCCATTTGATCCTCATGTAGATGATTCAATGGAATGGAATGGAATATAGAAACATTTACTAAGCACATACAAGATGTGAAATGTGAAAAATACAAATGGAAAATTGAGGTATTCCTGGCTCTCACATTTTATCTGAGGAGACAACACATGAATCAGATATGAAGATGGTTGAAAATATTAAAGAGAATAAGTTTCAGCACCTGATTCATGATATTGTGCCCCACAGGAAGTGCCCAACAGTTTTTTGGTCATGAATATTTCCTGTTTTGTAGGTGGAAGCATGGTGATGTAGAATGAGCCTTGGGCTTGAATCTGCCAACCTAGGTTTAAAGCCCAGCTCTACCCTGGGTAAGACTTTGGGAAAGTCATGTCCCCTCTTGGTTTGCTTATCAATAAAATGAAGACAGTGAATCTGATGATCTCTAAGGTCCCTTCCATCTTTAAAACGTATAAGTGTAAATTATGGCCAGATAGTGGTGGGATCTTCAGGACAATATTGTGATAATTCCTACCCTATTGACATTATATAGTTGTTATGAGGCTCAAATGAAATAATGTAGGAGAAAACTTTTTGAAAAGTAGAAAGTTCTATACAAATGTCAGGCAGCTAGATGGCACAGTGAATAGAGCACTGGGCTTTCAGGAAGACTCATCCTTAGAAGTTCAAACCTGATCTCAGATACTTACTGGTTGCATGACCTTGGGCAAGTCACTTAAGTCTATTTGCCTCAGTTTTCTCATCTGTGAAATGAGTTAGAGAAGGCAATGGCAAACTACTCCAGAATCTTTGCCAAGAAAACCCCACATGGGGTCATGGAGTCCAACATGATTGAAAGAATTGAGCAACAACAAAATATAATTGCTGTTATCGTTTTACTTACAAATGTACTGTTATGGTACACCCAGCATCACTAGCTCTCTGATTCTCACTGAGACTCTACTTTTCTCCTTGCCACTTAAACCAGAATTCCAGAAGTACCACCCAACCAGACTCTACATCCAGCCTTGGGAGGCCACAAGACACAATAGAATGAACATCAGCTCCGACAGGTCTAAATCCTGGCTCTAACCACTTTATGCTTGTGTGACCTTTGGGAAGTTAATTTCCCTGGGTCTCAGTTTCCTCATCTGTAAAAGCAGGGAGGTAAAGCTAGAATTAGATGACCTTCTCTAGTGTCTTTTCTAGCTCTAAATTGATGAGTCTATGATCAGTCCATTAAGCCTTAGAGAGACACCTTTAGGTCCATGCTCACGAACAGCTCACGAACAGCTGTGCTTCAGAGACCCTATTATTGGTCCCTTGCACCTATTTTCCCACATACTGAGCTGGCTACCTTTGAAGGCAATGGGAGTCATGCAACCAAAGGAGCTCTATGCATATACAGATGGGCTGGTTCTACTTCAATCCATTTCTTTGTGGGAGAATCTTTATTTTAGCGTTTTAAGAACTCATCTGCTAGTATCTCCAAAGTCTGATCACTGCTACCATCATTTATCATTCTTATAGTGTATTCTACTATCAGAGCCCTGAGAGGCAGCACATAGTATCACAGAAAGGGAATAAGACCAGGAGCAGAAGTTCTAGTAAAGCTCCTCACCCCCTGTAAGTAAGGAGGGTTTTCTTATCCTTTTTAGAGTTTAGTTTCTCAGGAATGGCAATGTCTAGTTACCAGGTGTTAGATAATAACTCCCAGAATAGCCCCAACATCCTACATAGTAATTCCTAGAATTACAGTAATAGGCAGTCCAACTGAGACTGTGCAGTGAGACAAGGGGGTGACATGTGGTACTATGCTTGCACTGAATGATGCTATTGCTAAAGTTAACCTGTGAGGTTATTGCTGGCAACATGCCTTTTTTGTCTGTCGCCCTTTAAAGCAAGTGGGCGTTGGTCAGTGAGTGGGAACCCTTAGGGGAATATGACAGTGTAATGCTGTGTGTGCCTTGATCAGCCCCCATCAAGGCATAGGGTGAATCTGTATTTGCCTCAACCAGCCCCCATTGAGACTTGAGGGGATTTAGGGAAGGCACAAGCTGTGCCTGTCTCAAATGACCCCATTGAGATGTAGGGGTCGTTTCCCCCTCTTCTTGTTGGCCCCTGCAAGAAGGGTGATTAGGGAATGCTGTAGGAGCTGGTGCTCCCATTATCAACGACTTTCTTTGAGAAGACTAGACTAGATTATTAACCCCTCCGAAGCTGTCTTCCTGTCCTTCCTGTCTGACCAGATCAAGAGTGAACCTGTTAGAGACTAGAGTCCAAAAACTCCAGTGCCTCCGGTGTGTTATTTGTGAAACTCCCCCTTTGTTTTGAAGGCTTAGGAGGAGGGAGAGACAGGAGACAGAGAGAGGCAGAGACAGACACACAGAAAGCCAGAGCAAGACAGAAAGAGACACAGAGAAACAGACTGAGACAGAGATAGCGACAGAGACAAAGGGAGAATTTCACTAGGTCGACATCTATTGGATTTCGACCTTTCCCACTGAGTGGTTCACTCCTTTATTCACTCAGGACCTTTAATCACTTAGAATGTGATTTAAAAAAAATCTTAGCTTCATCAGGAGACCAAGTCTTGGTGACAGCAGATAAATAAGATTTAAGGGTAAGAAAGGCCAGTTAGCCAGGCACCAATGAGGCAGGGGAGGGGAAGGAAGCGAAGAGGGGATAAATTTACCAGGTCCTAGTAGCAGCAACAATCAGGAAAACAGTAACATTCTGTATCAGAAGATCACTCCTTTAACATATCAGAGAGTCAAACGAGGCTCACACCTCTCAGTTACATTTAGTTTGTAGTAGCAACACCCTTTCTTTGCACTATGCTAGCTGTCTTGAGAAGCTTCTGCTTCCCATTATCCTTTGCTATCTCCTTCCAGCTGGAAAAAAACTTCACTTCCCATCAGTATCCATATCAATAAAAAGCTTTGTCCTCTTCCTAACTTGTGACCCTGGAAAAGTCACTTAACCACTTTGGTCCTATTTTCTTGTTAGTGAATGGCTAAGGTCTCTTCTGTCCATGGTCGTACAGTGGAAAGAGCGCTGGACTGGCCACCAGAGGGGCTAGTTTCAAATTTTTGCTCTGCCACATATGACCTGCATGACCTTGGGCAAGTACTTAAGCTCTCTGTACCCCAGTTTCCTCTTCTGTAAAATTATGAGATTGCACTAGATAACCCAGAAGGAGCCTTCCATCACTAAATCTATATTCTTATGATTCTTGTTCTAATAGGATTTTAAAACATGTATGGACGTTGAAACCATCCCTTCTCCTTTTTCCTGTCTGACTAGTTGAATTGTCTCTCTGTACCAGGTCCGTCGGTGAGATTTTTAATTGATAGCTACACCATCACTGGCCAGCCTGAGGCTGATTGACAGACAGCTCAGTGAGACAGTAACATGGGATTTAACAAAATTTGAAGATGCTAGAGATACCTACTTTCTCCTCTGATGATTCAACCTAAGAAGAAGGTCCTAGACAACAACCTAAGCATGTGGAGTGTGAACTGATAATCTAGAAAAACTGTAGCAACAGCAGACACTGCTGAAGCAACATAATAATAATGGGATATGTTCTAGTCTTAGAACTGAAAGCTCCGAGTTCAAGTCCCTTCCGCTGTTCATTAGCTAGTAGGGGTGGGGAACCTGTGGCCTCGAGGCTACATGTCCCTCTAGATCCTCAAGTGTGCCACTCCTGAGCTAGGCAAAAATCGGTTAATCTTTCGGAGTCTAAGCGGTGAAATCTGGGGATGAGACTGGATCACTTCTAAATTCTCTTCCAGCTCTGATGCAGAGTCTATAAATGATCAAACTGTTTCTTAGCATTTCCTTCATAAATAACTCTAGAAATGGAAGGGAATGTCCATCTGGGAGAGGGCATTCCCAAGTGGGGCAATGCTTGCAAATATCTCAGTGTGGTTAGGCCCTTGTTTCCTGCTCTAAATATGCTTTGCTTTTAAGATTTTTTTATCTCACTCTAAAGCCTGCCAGCACAGAGCACAGGGAAGGGAATCGAGTCGTCCAAATAAATTCTTAGCAATTTGCAGTCAGATAATGGCTCAACTTTCTCAAATTAAATTTTAAAAAATCTTTATGTTTTTCATAATTTATCCAGAAACAAATGGACATGTTTGTATAAAGTGTGTCTCCATGAGGAAGCATGACTAATAAACTAATAAGAAAACACTAAAAATAAGTTACAATGTTTCTTTCTTTCATTCAGAATGTTTCTGTGCAGTAATTGGATACAAATAAAAAATTAGCCCCCAAATCAGATGTTCAACTTGATAAAAAAGAAACTGTTATATTTGGTACCACTTAAATAATCATTTCACATTTCTACCACAGATCATTTCTGTCTTTGTGCTGGAAGTGCACGAGAAAATTCAGCTATTTTTATCAAGAGATAATATTTTCTCCAGCTTCATTTTCTCCCTCATAAACTCTTTGTACAAACTTGCCAGTGATCAGACAGCATGGCTGGGTCTTGAGATGACCTGGCCTGGTTCTGGGGGAGAGGATGGGGTGAGTTTTTCTTACACATATACACACACACACATTCATGTATACGTATATATACATATATATGTGTGTGTGTGTGTGTGTGTGTGTGTGTGTATACACATATGTATGGAGGGATGGAGGGAGAGAGAGAGAGAGAGAGAGAGAGAGCACAGTCATTTTCAATCATGTCTGACTCTTCATGGCCCATTTGGGGTTTTCTTGGCAAAGATACTGGAGTGGTTTGCCACTTCCTTCTCCAACTCATTTTACAGGTGAGGAAACTGAGGCAAACAGAGTTAAGTGACTTGCCCATGATCACACAGCTAGGAAGTGTCTGAAGCCAGATTTACAGTCAAGAAGATGAGTCTTCCTGACTCCAGGCCCTGCACTGTATCTACTATGCCACTTAGCTGATGTGTATATGTGTATACACACACACACATACACACACATGCATATATGTATGTGTACGTGTAAGTGTATGTATATGCACGCATATATGTATATATTGTATGCAGACACATGTGCACATGTGTATACACACATACATGCATATACATAGAGAGCACATATATACACACGTATATAATTCATGCAGCGGGTACATATATACACACATATATGTACATACAAACATAGGTATGTATATATTTATATAAATTTATATGTGATATGATGCATATGTAAATATACTAATATAATATATAAATTTTGTAAAATTATATATAATACACACTGCATGTATGTGCATGTGTATGCATATACATATGTATATGTGTATATATATATCTTTCCTCTTACACCTCAAGGGGGTTGATCCCCAGTGTGGGTACACACACATACACACACACACACACACACACACGCACGCACACACACACACACTGCAAGAGGGTCTGAACTGAACTAGAAAAATCTCTCTCAGAATAGTTGAGAAAAGTAATAGTTTTTATAGTCTTGGGGGAACAGAATGAAAAGATAGGTGTCCCTGGACTGGGAGGAGAAGGCATAGATAATAAAATTTATGGAAATATTCATCGTACTAATGGAAAAATTCAAAAGTAAACGGTTGAGGCCTAGCCATATTTGAGAGTCTTCAGAAAGGTAAAACATTAACAGATAACGGATTATCAAAGGAAGCACAAGCACAAACCTTTTATTTTTCTCCCTAGAGGAAAAGGCTTCCTCAGAGGCCTCAAGGTCTATAATGGCTAAGCTACCCAGGGTCAGTTGTAGTAATGTCAAACAGCTAAAACCACAACAGAATAAATAATAAGCCTTGTATCTAGTGAGTCTCAACTCCTGATCCCACATAAGACATTCAGAACTATTTTACAGAAAGAGAAGTATAAGTTAAATTACTCATTAGTGGAGCTCCAAAATGAATTGTAGCAGACACGTTTGGAATAACAATAGCCTTTCTTACACTATACTGGGCCTAGAGACCGATAGAAGGCCCACAGCACCGAAGGTCGGGTCCCCTGAGGAGAACTAATGGGGGAAGGTGAACAAGAGTGAAATAAGATGGGTTGGAAGAAGTAACCTCACTGATTAGATCACAGATCCTTCAAATCATGAAAGAAATAGTGGGCTTAGGTATCTGGAGGGAAGAGGTCTGGTCCTAAGGCAATTGTGATACTTTAAGGTTTGCAATGTGCTATATGCACAGCATCTCTTTTGAACCTCACAAAGATCCCACAAGCACAGGTATTATCCCCGTTTTGTAGATGGAGAACTAAATCTCAGAGAAGTTAAGTGACTGGCATGTGGTGATCAGAGCTCTGTCCACTTAGGCTGGTAAGCCTGGAGCTAGTAAGATTAACAACAATAGCAGTAACTAGGATACGTATGAGTGAGTGTTCAGTCATTTTCAGATATAGGCAAATGGTACAAATCAGGCCTTGATTTATTAATTTGTTGATTGTCTAGACTTAATAAAGTGATGAAGAAAATGTTAATAATGCAGATTTAATTTAAATAATAAATTGTGTGACATGTAAATAATATTTAATATGATATTTATAATAATTAATAATAATGCAGATCCAATTTAAAAGTATGTGATAGTTTTTTTCTCTAAACATTCACCAGCATGCCACCAACTATGCACTACGCCATTGTGCTTTCCATTAACCTTTGACCTTTCGGCAATCTACTTCACCTTCCTAAATGACTGCTGTGTGGGATAGTAGAAAAAGCATTGAGATTGGATTCAAAAGATCTGGGCTTGGATCTCAGAGCTGCCACTTACTAGCTGTGTAACCTGAGACTTCTGGATTCTGAGCTGGAAGGAACCTGAGAGGCTGGACACCTTAATGACTTCATTCTACAGTTGACAAAACTGAGGATTAAGAAGGTTAAATTACCTCCTTGTGGACAACATCCTACAAGGTCACACTGATACCATCAGAGTCAGTATTTGAACCCAGGTCCTCTGACTCAAGAGTTAATGCTCTTCCCACCCTACTACCCCAGGGCTCCTTCCAGTCATTGCACCCCTCACTTTCCTCATTTACAAAGAATGGGCAGCTAGATGGGGTAGTGGATAGAGCACTGGGCCTGAAGCCGGAAAGACTCATCTTCCTGAGTTCAAATCTAGCCTCAGACATTTACTAGCTTGTGATCATGGGCAAGTCACTTAACCCCGTTTGCCTCAGTTTCCTCATTTGTAAAATGAGCTGGAGAAGGAAACGATAAACTATTCAAGTATCTTCGCCAAGAAAACCCCAATTGGGGTCATGAAGAGTCAGACACCACTGAAGAACAACAAAAGGAATTAATCTTGATGAGCCCTAAGGTCCCTCTCAACCATGACAACCGGTGACTCTGTGAATCTCATTTATCAAGTCAAGGGGATAGGCTAAGTTTTCTAAAAGACCTAGACTTAATGAAGTATGTCTTCGTCTCTGTCTCCAATTCCATCTCAATCTCTTTCTCTGTGTTTCTTTACATCTTGCTCAGTCTTTCTGTGTGTCTGTCTCTGCCTCTCTCTGTCTCCTGTCTCTCTCTCCCTCCAAGCCTTCACAAAAAGGCGGGGTGGGGATGGGGAATGTTTGGAGCTGACTATGGGACTCCATTGCTAATTCATTTCGTGATCTCATTTGGCCTTCTCTGAGCTGAGCTCAGTGCAACCAAGTCTGGTCCCTCTGTAGTTACCCTCTACAGTTGCCCTTGATCACAATCCCATGCATCCCACAAATGGGGTGGTTTTTGTTCCAGGGCAAAGCCTCAGAGTCCAGTTGTCAATATTCAGCCTGGGATATGAGAAGTGTGAACTCTTCAGGTTTCTAATTACAATTCTTGCTCTTGAATGTTAGATAGTAACCATGACCTCAGTAAACAAACATAACAAGCCCATGGCTTTCTAGGCACTCAGAAAAAGACATTCCCTCCTCAAAGATTGTTCTTCATGAGAAAAGACAATGGGGACCTCCATGGAGAGGAAAGGATTACCTTCTTACAATGTGAGACGCTCTCCATGAGCCCACACTCTCCCCTTCTCATGTCAAGAATATGCCATTTTCCTGAGGACTTTTCCACAGAAAAGCAAATACATCTTCCCCCCTTGCCACACAGCCCTGGCTGCCTCCGACAGGCTGAGGCCCCTACACCCACAACCCTAAACCACGATGTCCTTGGACAAGCCCATACATGTTGCTTTCTTAACTCTTCTATGTTATGTTTGCATGAGCCATATCCTTATGTGGTTTTGGTTCTGTTTGGCTTGGTTCAGATAATGGAAAATGTTTTCTGCATTGAAGTTAGCAATGCCAACTAGAGTTTGAATTCCTTCTCCTAATTTGTGTCCAGGTTTCCCTCTAGGGGATAGACTCCGGCCTTACCCCTTCTCTCTTGGATGGGCTCAAACATAAAACCTCTAGATGCTAACAGCTCTGGGTTGTTTGTTTTTTCATATCAATCTCTGTAAAACTTTTCAGTGAATTTCACTTAAAAATGTTTTCCTCGTTGCTCACATGTCCCCTCAGGAGTGTTCTACGACTTAGTTGATGGATCTTGGCTGTCCCTAATTAACTGGGTTTGTAACAATAACTATGGAGAAGGCTATTCATGCACTAACTCTTGTCTGGGCTTTTCTTTTTCTCCATAAGTCTGTGTTATGCCAAGGAGGTTGTTCTGCAGTGAATGGAGGGTGAAGGACAGCAGAAGGCTCATGCCATCCAGGGGTGTGCTGGAGCTAGCTTTAAGCAGTGCTCAAGAGCTGAGCAGAAATTTTCAGTATGAGCATTTATACATTGAAAATCAGCAAATGCTACAAATCAGGACTTGATTTATAGTTTTATCAATTGTCTTGACTTTAGAAAGTGATGGAGAAAATGGTTTCTTTTTTTGGAGGGAAAAGGCAGGGCAATTGGGGTTAAGTGACTTGCCCAAAGTCACACAGCTAGTAAGTGTGTCAAGTGTCTGAAGCCAGATTTGAGCTCAGGTCCTCCTGACTCCAGGGCCGGTGGTCTACTTGCTACACCACCTAACTGTCCCAGAAAATGTTAATAGTACAGATTAAACATGAAAATGTGATGCATACATTTTTGTTTCCAGAAAGCTGATTGTTAAGCACCTAACAGAGCATCACTCAGTTTATCTTGACTGTGTTTGACCTTGATAATTCAAAGAAGATTTTTCAATTCTGCTGCAGAGTCTCATTATTCTTGGGCTTAATCATACTTCAAAAACAGAGGAAATTTTTGTGTGTATGAGAGTATTATGTATATGTGTGTATGTGTGTGCACATACAAGCAAGCATGTGTATGTGTGATCATGGGTCCTCATTCATATATATTTGAAACGTTTAGGCCGTATTTAATGAGTATCTGAGATTCAGAATAATACTCTTTTTCTTTTAAAATCCTCTGCTTTTCAAAGTCCAGTGTGAAGATTACCATGTGATCCTCTCAGGGGAAAACGTATATGAACAATCTATGAACCATGAGCTGGTCACGATGGTTGTTGCTGTTCATCCTCAGCTCTTGAAGAGGACCAATGGCATCATGAGGGTGATGTCTTGACTTGCCTGTGAATTGTATTTAAGCGAGGCAGAGTTGTGCAAAGACGTCAGCCTCAGTCTCTCCTCCAGAGTCATGGAAATCCAGCGGATCATAGTGGCTGTGGTTGTCGTTTGTCCTTCATTCTTAAAGAGGACCATGTTGGTCGTGAACCCCTGGAGGGGCTAGCTTTTCAGAAACAAGCAGACAAAGCCAGGACAAGGAGTGCAAAGAGTGGCCTTCAAAATTAGACACTCAGAGAAATTTAGTTGTCTAATAAAAACAAACACAGCCTATGGAGATCTGCAATGAGTCAGTCACTGCCCCTGCTTCTTCAGTCTCTCATTCCTCTGGGCTCTCTGAGCTTAATATATCTGCTGCTCAAGGGTCTTCCCACGAACCTTCCTTTAGAAAAGGATACTTAGATCCTTAGGGGAACCAAAAAGGGGCCTGAGTTAATTTTGTCTTGGACTGACTATTAGAGAAATAGCAATAATCTCCAGGGCTAGCCCATGAAGTACTAGTATATGAGGGAAAGTAAACAGTTATTTTGTTTCATGTAAAGATTGGACAGCAGGGAACATGTTTATTTACCTTTCAGTCAGGAGAAACTTGGGCCAGAGATAATGGAGAACTTCCTGATTGCATGACATAAGATATAGGCTTTTAAAAAGTTTATACATACTTTTTTATGCTCTGATGAAAAATCCATATTATCTTCATGGACAAACATCATCTTTAGTGTCTTTTATTCCTTCTTTTTGCCAGCACCAACATTTGCCTTTGCAGTAACCCAGGCTTTCTTCCTTCTGTTCTTTTATTCCTTTCACTGTTTTCTTGATGTCTTTTTCTTCTCAGCTAGGCCATGCCTTGCAAATCGGTGCTTTGGTTCATTTTCCTTTGCTAATCAAGGCAATCATATATCATGCCAAAGCTTGTTGTTTTGCCTCCACCAAAATGGATTCTGAATTCAAAGACAAAAATGACATCTGGACTTGTCTTGTACATCTTGGCCGATTTTTCTTGAGTTTCAGTCTTAGACACTGTGGCCTTCCTAGGTTGAAGGACATCTAATACCATATGTTTAAATTGGAGAAACTTGTTTGTCATTAACTTCCTGGTTCTGATGGTCACAGTGTCATTTGTTCTTGGGGCTCAGTTCTTGGCTAGTTTCAGTATCGGAGCAGGCAAGTAGTTTCCAGCTGATGGTCTAAGAAGAGAGTTGTGAGCTGAGCCGAAGGACCGTGCAGCAGTGAGATGATTGGCATCTAGACCCCTGGAAGACTCATCATGATGGATGAAATATATTTTAAATTTTTTAAAAAGTCTATACATGTAGAAAATTATTGAATATATAATCTACAAAATAATTGTACATAAATCCATAAATTCCAATATACTATGTTAAAAATACTTTAAATTTAATTTATTTTATTCTGAACTTAAGAAATAATACAAGCATTTCCATAACATAATAGAATATACAAAAAGAAGATGTACTTGAAACTGCAAATCTATTATATACAACTTGCTATTCCTTTTAAATATATAATAAAGTTATCTTTCTTTTTTCCCCTTTCCCCCCCCCACTCTAGAGAAGGCTACTATTAGATACAAATATGTGTGTGTGTGTGTGTGTGTGTGTGTAGAAGCATTCTATATGTACTTCTATTTATCTTTCATAAATGAAGGGAATATGGTAATTTTGGTTTCTGGGGTGAGATGGGGTAAATATTGCCCCCTTCACTAACTCTGCCTGGCCTTTTATTAGTCTTGTTCTCAGTACACATGGAAAGAAATCTGCACCATGAAAATGGAAAATAATTAAAAAGATTTTTTTTTGTCCTAAGTCACAGACTGAACTTAGAGTGTTAGCCTGAGAAAAAACAAAGAAGTTCACTTCAAAGGACAAAGCTAATACAAGCGTTTCTCCAACTAGTTGGTTGGAGTCTAGTTATAAAAGAGCTAAAATAGTCCCTGGGGCTATGAGCTGAAAGAGCCCCTATACATCCTGCACCTAGAGGTGAAACATATAATTCTGCCTAGGCTAAAAGCATCACCAGAAGGCATCAATGGCTCTGGAGGAGAACCTGCATCAGAGATAGAAAAGAAGCTGGTGAGGATTTAAGCAAGGACACCATCTTGGATGCATGGTTGCCCGGGCTACATGTTTTCTCTGGCTATCCATGGTGTGGTCCATTATCTGTTCATCCATGCTCCCTAGCCATGTGTGTTCCCAGTGTATGTTCTGTCTCCCACTGGTTTGTGATAACCCATTGAAAAGTGTACCCATGTGTGCAGGAGGAGGAAGATGAAATTGAGAAGATATTTTGCTATGTTGTCTAATTAAGTATATTTTGTTTTAAACTAATGGGTTTTCTGATTGACTTGGGGCGGGGGGAAGTATAGTTGGTGGGAGCTTGTGAGCTGTGATCTGAATGGATATTGACTCACAGTGCTGTTTGGTCCTGTGGCAGAGTCCAAGAATAGCCATGTATCTGGGGTGGGGGGAAATGTTGCAGTGGATGCACAAGATAACAACTAATATGTCTTATTTATTTATTCCTTTTTTATTTACAATTTTCTGAATTTTGTTGCTGTTATTATTTTAAATAGTTCCTCTAAGTTTATATACTGTTCTGATTTCTTTCTATTTTGTATATTTGTCATTTCTTATGGTGTAATAATATATTCCACTATGCCTATTTACCATACTTTTTTAAAAATCATATTCATCTAGTAGATGAAGTGTTTTAACTAATAACCTCTGAGGACACTTCAGTTCTAAATCTGTGATTCTATGATTTCCCAATCATGGGTCACATAGGTTATTTCTAGGTTTTGTTGGCTTGGTTTTATTTTTACCTTTTGATTATTAATAATGAAGATATGAGTATTTAAAGATTTGATTATGAACAATGTAGGTATTAATTTTTGAATGAATAAGGTCATTTTTCCTGTCAGATAACATTCTTAAAACATTACTTTAGGTGTAGGATCATTAAATTGAAAGATATAAACATTTTTATAACTCTTTATTGTACATACTGCTTTCCAAAAATATTCCTCTGATTTGCACACTACCATCAATGTGGCTCCAAGAAGTTATAAGCATGCACAGTGACCACACTCTGGTAAACCACCTTGGCCGAGGGGCTAAACCAAGTTGAGGGTAACTGATAGGCCACAAAACCATAGGTGAGTTGGGGGGGGGTGTCTACCGCAAGCATGTGAAGACTTTCTCCCTTTCCCCCCACCCCCAGCCATGGAATGGGTAGATGAGAATGATTTATTCCAATGGCCATGGAGATGAAGCAGTCACTGTGGAGAGCTTAGAGCTTGGTCAGGCATCACAGAGGCCAAGGTTATCCACTGCATCCTGGATCATCGCCAGTCATCCTGACTTTTGTCTTGCCACTGGTCTTTGATGACTCTGGAAAAGAGAATGAGGCGGATGACTTTGTGCATGAGGCAAGACGTCACTCTGTGCCACCATTGGTCCTCTTCAAAAACAAAGGACAAACAGCAGTAATGACAACGACCATCAATAGGGGGCCTATTTCTCTACAATTCTAATAACACAGAATCAATTTTTTTACTATATAGACTAATTTGGTGGGCGTAGCATATCTCAAAGCTTTTTAAAATCTATATTTATCTGATTATTAGTTTGAAAAATGTTCAAGTGTTTTTTTGTTTATTTTTGTTTCTTCTTTTGAGAACTGCTTGTTCATGTTCTTTGATCACATCTGTTATGGGAATAGATCTTCCTTGTACAAATTTATGTTAATTCCTCATAGATACTTGATGTCTAAATTTTATTAAAATACCTAAAGCTTTTTTTCTCAATTTCTTTCTGTCTGTTTTATTCTAAATCCATTACCTTTCATTATTCAAAAACATTTTTAATGATCATATATATTTATTTTATTTCCTATAATTTCTCTTATATGTGACCATGGCAGAAGTTTGAAAAGGAGCAAGTAGCTGTCTATAGATTACAGAAGATAGAGTGCTGGGCCTAGAGTCAGGACGACCTCAGTTTGAATCTGGCCTCCAACACTTGCTAGCTGTTTGACTCTGGGAAAATCACTTAACCTCTCTAGACCTCAATTTCCTCACCTGTAAAATGGGGAAAATAACACCTACCTCCTGAAGTTGTTGTGAGGATAAAATGAGATAATATTTGTAAAACACCTGGCACATAGTAGGCATTAGGTAAATGTTTATTTTCCTATTTAGTAAATAGCTAAGAATTTCCTATGTTCTACAGACTTGTGATGGACAGATCAATCCATTTTCTTCTAATTTAATTAATTTTTTTAATTCATCAATCTATTTGCAATGTATTATGGTGTATGGTGTGAGATGTGGCTCTAATCCCATTTTTTACCAAACTGCTTTCCAATTTTCTCAACAGCTCTTATTAAATAATGATTCCCTTCCCCAGTGTTTTGGAAGCTTAAATTTATCAACCATTAATCTATTCTATGCCTTTGGTTTTATTTCTGGATTGTCTAGTCTGTTCTATTGTTCTCTTTTTTCTATTTCTTTATCCAACACTAGACAGTTTTGATAATTACCACTTTAACATATAATTTGAGAGCTGGCAGTGTGTGTCTTTTTTCTTTTTCTCTCTCCATAATTCCCCTCAATATTCTTATCCATTTCTTCCTCTCTGTAAATTTCATTATCACTTCATCTAATTCTAAGAAGTATTCCGTTGGCATTTGGAATAGTATTGTATCAAATCTACAAATTATTTTTAATATTATTGCTATCTTTACTATATTGATTCAACCTAGTCAAAAACATTGAATAGTCAATTGAACAAGTATTTATTAAGCACCTACAAAATGCAAGGAACTAAATCTTTTCAATTATATAGTAGCTCTTTTCTTTCTGTTCAGATTGTTTAATAGTTGAATTTAGATAGATTTTTGTGTATTTTAGTAGGATTATGCCCAAGTAAGTGCTACATCTCTTTCCATCATTTTCTTCTTGGGAGGGGGGGTCATTGTTTTGTTTTTGGTATTGTTAGTAATTTGGAGAAATGTTGTTGGTTTTGGTGGGTTTTTCTTATATCAAGCTATCTTTCTAAATTTATCTTAATAGTTTTTGGCGGGTTTAAACCTAGTAAACATACTACCATATCTGCAAATAAAACTCTTTTTCAGTTGGATAATATTTTTAAAGGTGTTTACAAGGTCCTTCAGGAGATCTTTAGAAAGAGTAGACAATTGTCAAAGATGATCTTCATTACACTCTCTCCTGGAGATAATGGACCATGAGAAGGACTGTCAGGGTTCTTCCAACTCCAGGATTCCATTATGTGAAGATTACACATGAGCCAGCTCCTAAAGGGAAACAACTGATTGATTGAAATTCATTTTGAACTTTCAAACTGATCTTTCCCAAACTTCTGTCATGCTCACATGTACAAAAATATTTTTCAAGCTCTTTTTATGGTGGCAAAGAACTGGAAAGTAAGGGATCGCCTATCACTTGGACAATGCAATGGCTGGACAAAATATGGTAGTGAATGGAATGGAATGTTCTTGTGCCAGATGAAATGATGAAATGTATGGCTTCAAAGAAACCTGGGAAGACCTGTAGGAACTGATACAAAGTGAAGTGAGCAGAACCAGAAGAACAATTCATGCTGTAAAAACAAAATTATAAAAAAATGAACAACTTTGAAAGACTTAAGATCTCTGATTAATGGAGTGACCAACTATGATTGCAGTGGACTAATAATTAAGAATGCTACCTACCTCATGAGGGGGTTGTGATGGATGAAAAATACAGAATGAGACTTACATTTTTGGACAATGTCATTGTGCAAGTTTGTTCTGTTTGACTATGAGTATTTGTTACAGAGGTTTTGTTTTTCTTTTGTTTTCAGTGGATGTGGGAGAGAAAATAAATGCTTTTCTAATTGAAAAAAGTAAAGAAAATGAAAACAAAACTTTCTTTCGTTAAAGAGAAGTCTGGAGAAACAGGATGGGTTGAAAAGGAGAATTAGTGGAGGTAAAAGGACTAGAACACTCATTGCATTTGGGAAGAGGAGAATTGAATGAAGGAAAGTTTTACACTTTCACCCTTTCTTGGTATGGAAATACCAATGGGCCTCTAACCCTAGCTATACCAATAGTTAGGTACATGACTTTGGGCAAGTTATTTATCCTCCTGGGGTGTTTGTTTGCTCATCTGTAAAACAATTGGGTTGAAAGGAAGCAGCATGGTGGAGTAGATTTGGAGTCCAAGGACCTGGGTTCAAATCCTACCCTTGCTTTTACTACTCTTATGACTTTGGACCAGTCATTAGACCTTTCTAGGCCTCAGTTTCGACCTTAATAAATAGACTAGGTGACATCTAAGTTTGTGAGTTGGATGATCACTAAGGTCCCTCCAGAATTAAACCTCCTTTATTCATGGGTTACTTAAGTTCCATGAGTTACTACCCTTCTACCTTCTCTTTTCTAACCCCTGAACAGTTCAAATTGAAATCTATCACTCATTATCCATCCATCAATCCATCCAACAACATCTGGGTGTAGATCACTTTGCTAGTACTAAGAGAAATATAGAGCTGAGATAAGAACCATTCCTGCCTCGATGAAGCCTAACTTTTCCCTAGAACCATTCACATCATGATCAACAATAATAAATGACAACAACAATAATAATAATAAGTGCATTTACATAGCACTTACTGTGTACCAGGTACTACACTCAGCATTTACATAGCACTTATTGTGTACCAGGTACTACACTCAGCATTTACATAGCACTTATTGTGTACCAGATACTACACTCATCATTTGCCAGTCTCATTTGATCCTCACAGCAGCCCTACAGGGTAAGTGCTATTAGTAGCCCTATCTTGCAGCTGAAGAAAGTAAAGCAAGGTCATAAAGTTAGTAAATGTCTGAGGACAGATTTGAACTCAGGTATTTTTGACCCCAGGACTGGAGCCACTGTGACACCTAGTTGCCATCAAAATTTTGAATAATTATTATTAGTGTGTCATCCCAGCTCCTGGAATCCCTTTACAGAATACACTTAAGAGAGTACAATGACAATGATCTAAGGTGAGCTAATTTGGCAGCTAGGTGGGGCAGTGGGTAAAGCACTGGGCTTGGAGTCAGGAAGACTTCTCTTCCTGGTTCAAATCTGGCCTCAGAGACTTATGAGCTGTGTGCCTCAGTTTCCTCATCTATATAATGAGCTGGAGAAGGAAATAACAAACCACTCCAGTATCTCTGCCAAGAAAACCCCAAATGGGGTCCCAAAGAATTGGATGCAACTGAAAATGACTGAATGAAAATGACAAATGAGGTCTATTGTCAACCATTTGCAGAGATGTCCAGGAGAAGAGGGATTAGACGTGTTCTCCTTGATCCCAGGGGGCAGAACCAGGAGATATGGATAGATGGTGCAAAGAATGGAATTTAGTCTTTGGTATTAGGAAAATCTTACCAATTACCTACTGAGATATAGCTGCCTTGGAAGGCAGCTCCCTTGTGGTTTTTAGGCAGAGGGTGGATAATACTTGGCTAGTACTTTAGAAGGGAAACTTTTTCAAAAATGTAGTGGTCTAGATAGCCACTGCAGTACCTTCCAGATATAAGATTCTGTGATTCATTCTGAAGCAAGGTCTCTCTCAAGCATCTCTGTTCTATTAAGAGCCTAAGTGTGACCACTGGTGTTGAGGATCTCAGAAGAACCAAAATTATAGCTAATTCAAAGGGCCAGGGAAGCATGCATGGGTACATAGGCTGCAAGGTGGAAATCTATGATGACTCACATGCAAAAAGTGGTTAAAGGACATTATCAAGAACACTTATAACCAGAAAAAAGGATGGACCAGTCTTATTATAGTCAAGGTAAAAGATAATAAATGGGCAGATGAACTATTTCAGTGCTCTCCACAAAATATTAAAAGATTGAAGGGAAGGCTTCCATATAATTTTGTCTTTGGAGACTTCATGGAAGGACATGGTCAAGAATCACACAGAACAAATCATCAAGTTAGTCAGCAAACACTTATTAAGCATCTGCTATGTGCCAGGCACTATACTAAGCACTGAAGATACAAAGAAAGGGGAAAAAAAAATAGACCCTGCTCTTAAAGAGCTCAGAATCTGATGGGGGAGACCATATGCAAACAAACAGGGACAAAGATGATCTATCTAGCTACACAAAGAAGATACATATGTATATGTACATGCACGTGTAGATTATCATGTACGTACACATATACGTCTTCTTCATGTGTATATGATACATATACGTATGTATATAGATAGGTTGTGTTTATCCTTGATTTTCGAAGGGGACCATGACATCAGGGAAATGATGACATGACTTGCAGTTGACTTTGATTTGAGTGTGGGAGGGCTGTGCAAGGTCTCCAGCCTCACTTTCTCCTCCAGTGCCATCTGGGTCCAGTGGACTGATATTCACCAGGATGACTGGAGTTGGCCCAGGATGCATTGGGAGACCCTGGCCCTTTCAGGCTAAGGTCTTTTCAGGTTCTCACTTTGAGTGAGGTAACACCCATTCAGTGAATAGGCCTCTATAAGAAGTTAATCAAGGGATGGCCATTTTAATCAAAATTTAAAAAAATTAAACTGGGAGGGGAAGACCCTCAGGGTTCCTGGCCAAAAGGTAAACAATTACTATTAAGTCTTTACATTCACTCTGTGCTGGGAGGGCAGGGACCTGTTGTCCAATCTATGAGCTCCAGAGTGAATTGGGTTTAAGGCTTTGTTTTTGAAAAAGAAATCTATCCAGTAAACCTGAAATTTAGGAGGCAGCCTTTAGGCAACAAAATGTACCTTCCTTTGGGCAAAGCAGGGAAAGGGAGAAGAGGGAGAAGAGGAGGGAGAGTATATGGGAGAGGGTACTCACAGGTTGTGATTGTCCTTGACTTGCAGTTGACTTTGTGTATATATATATGTGTGGTGTGTGTGTGTATACATGCATATATGACAAATCAGAAATAATCAGTAGAAGGAAATCACTAGTATAAAGGGGAATACTTCTTATACTTCTTGTAGAGGGTAGGATTTTAGCTGGGAAGGAATCCAAGGAGTGCAGGAGACAGAGGTGAGGAGGAAAAGAATTCCAGAATGAGAAAATATCGATGGATTCTGATCTTAACTGGTATATGTATGGAGTGGCCAAATCAATTATGTAATGGACCTATCAAAGTATTATTCTGTAAGTATGTAATGAGTTTATAGCGAATCCCCTGAACTCTTTGACCCCATAAGACTTAAGATTCCTATCACACCATCTTAGAGTAGTAAGGATGTGGGATAATTCAACACTGAACTATAGGCAGAAGCCCTATCTGGAACTTGTGGGCATTCAGTTGCAAAGAATCAATGTCAAGACCTGGTCGATAGATTTCCTTTAGAGGTCATCAATCTGAGCAGGCAGCAAGAGATTTAATCTGCTTTGTTACCATCGATACCATACCAACAAATCACACATATTTTATCTCCAAAGCCTGACACAGTGACCTCTAACTTGAAATATCCGTTGAAATCGACTTGGTTGCTAGGGTATGCCGGTAAACATTTAACATCCAGCTCTCTGGGAGGAGCAATGCACACACTTTTAAGTTTAATTTGCATTGTTAAAATTTTCTCCATCACTTCCTACACTCTAGAATACAACAAAACAGTAACTGAAGCCCTGACTTACAACATTTGTCAGTTCCTGAGAGGTTAAAAGCTCATACTGTAAATTAAATAATTGACTCAGGTTGGAGCTGGTTCCAGCATGCGCTCGTGCTTGAGTGCTTAGTTGCTGATGTTTAAACCAGGAAGGTGGAGTGGTGCTCACGGCACTTCTGCACATTGCAGAGATGGCATTTATAATCATTATTATTGCAGAGTTTGAAATTTAAAGAAACTCTGCAAGTTGGCTTCTCAGTAATTACAATGGGCTCTGACTAGCATGATTGTTACTAGGTATTCTCCTGGGATGCTGTGTGCAGTGTTGAGTCATAGCATCACTAGGATGTGAAGGTGGATGTGGAGAAGGTCTAGGGAGGAGTAACTGTACCAAACGACATGATGCCAAAATCACTTTATTATAAAATTAAAATAACCATTAAAATTGATTATGAAGTTAATTATTAACTATTAAATAAATAACTATTTAACAATTATAACAATAATAACAACCATCAATAAAATACTGAAATAAAAATTTAAAAATAAGATCATAGCTAAAACCATATCCCCTAAACCATTCATATATTGTACTAAAAATAAAGCTATAAACTTTCACAAATGAAAATAACATCCAACTTGTTTGGGGGTTCTTTTCCAATCACTTTTTTTCAATTATGAACATCATCAGATCTTATTGCTAACATACGTGTGTATATATATGTGTGTCATATATATCATATATATTTTAGATAATTGCACAGCATGTATATATTATTGTTTCAGTTCTGCTATCCTCATGCTGTATCACTTAGGAGAAATCTTTCCATGATTCATTTTATTCTTCGTATTGAGGAATTTTACTGAAGTATCAAGGAGATGGGGGTGGGGGGAATTGCTGCTGTGTGAGAATAGGCTTAAAAAATGAAGGCTCTACCATTTGGAAAGAGAGTGGCAGAGAGCAGACCATGAAGGTAGTATACATCCCTTGAAACACCAACTGGACAGATGTAGAAAAGGTGAGAGGAAGCCCCTCTTTATAGAAAAACTAGGCTTAGAGAATAAAAGATGGAGATGGAAGGATGATAGGAGGTAGAGGTGGAAGGGACTTCAGAAGAAGGAGAGAAGAAAGGAAGAAAGCAAGCTTTTATTCAACACTACATGCCAGGCACTATGCGAAATGCTTGGAGGTACCAAATACAAGCAAAATGAAAGACAGTCCTTACCCTCAAGGGGCTTATATTCTAAGAGGGGAAGGCAACACTCAAAAGAAAGCTGAAAGGTATATGTGCAAGCGAGGGGAATAGGTGAAGAATGACGCTATCTTGTGTAAGAGCATGATTTTCAAGTCTAGAAAAATCAGAAAAAGGTCCAGGAAGGGAACGAAGGCAAGCTGGCCTGGGACCCTCCATAAAATAGAGGCTCCAAGGTATTATTCAATCATTTTCATTCATGTCTAACTCTTCATGACCCCATTTGGGGTTTTCTTGGCAAAGATACTGAAGTGGTTTGCCATTTCCTTCTCCAGCTCATTTTACAGAGGAGGAAAGTGAGGCAAATAAGGGTAAGGGACTTGCTTAGGGTCATACAGCCAGTAACTGTCTGAGGCCAGATTTGAACTTAGAAAGATGAGTCTTCCTGACTTCAGGCCCAGGGCTCTATCCACTGCGCCACCTGGCTCCCCTTGGGGGCTCCAAGAGGAACTCACTGATGGGAGAGATGGGGGGTTGGTCTTAGCAAGGTATATTCCAGGTTAAGCAGGCCACAGGGGTGTAGAATGTTTCAGAATGAGGAGGCCCCAGGGACTGAGAGAAGTTCCAGAATGAGACAGCCGTAGAGACCTGTTTTGAAGACCAGAAGCCACCTATTCCAACTGCTTCACTTTACAAATGAGGAGATTGAGGACCAGAGAAATTAAATGATTTTCCCAGGGTCACACAGACAGTAAATGGCACAGCCAAGACCCTCAGAGACTCTTTAGACTGGCCCTCACACTATAGATGAGGCGTTGGGGCCAGAGAAAGGAGGGACCTTAAGTGTAGCCAAACATAGATTATTGGACCTGGAAATAGGAAGACCTGAGTTCAAATCTTGCCTCAAATAGTCAATAGCTGGGGGAGGGGGAAGCGGGGAAGCAGGGGAGCAAGTCATCGAACCTCTCTCAGCCTCCGTTTTCTTATCTGTAAAATAGAGATAATAATGTTACCTAATGGATAGAGTTATTATGAGAATCAAATGAGACCACACAAATAAAACCCCTTTGCAAACATTAAAGTGTATAAATTCTAGCTATTATCATGATTAGTGTCAATTAATCGTCATAATCCTAAAAGCAGAAATTGACTCAAAAATGTTTCATTGAGTTTGTAGAAAACAGAGCCATAATGAGCCATTAAAGGAAATGCGGATCTGCTGATCTCTGAGCTCAGTGCCAGGGAGATGGCTAGGTTCTCTAGCTGGCGCTAATGTCAGGGCTGCATGGGCCATAGTGTTCCTGCATCACTGCAAGGCTTGTGTTCTCATAGGAAAATGGAACAAATATTTATTAAGCAGCGAGGTGGCCCAGTGGATAGAACACCAGATCTGGAGTCAGGAGGACCTGAATTCAAATCCAGTCTTAGACACTTATTAGCTATGTGACCCTGGACAAGTCACTTAACCCTGTTTGCCTCAGTTTCCTTATCTGTAAAATGATCTGGAAAAGGAAATAGTAAGCCACTCTACTATCTTTGCCAAGAAAACCCCTAATGGGGTCATGAAGTGTTAGACCTGACTAAATTGACAAAACAACATTTATTAAGCACATACTATGTGTCAGGACTGTGCCAAGTGCTTTACAAATATTATCTTATTTGACCTTCACAACAATCCTGTGGGGTTCTATCATTATCCCCATTTAACAGTTGGGGAAACTGAGACAGAGGTTAAGTCTTTTGCCCTGGGTCACATGGCTAGCAAGTATCTGAGGCTAGATTTGAACTCCTATCTTCCTGACTCCAGGCCCAGAACTCTATCCACTCGACTACTTAGTTACCTTATATTCTTCTTATGAAGAATATATTATATCTATATCTATTTATCTATCTATCTGTATCTATATCTGTATCTATATCTATATCTATATCTATATCTATATCTATATCTATATCTATATATATATAATGCTATACCTGAAGAATGGTGAAACACGGAGAACAGCCCAAAGTGCAATGGTGGATGTTCAAAAAAAAAAACAGTTTTAACGATTTACTGTCTACAACCTTAGATTTTTTTAAACCAAGTATAACTTCTCAGAATGGCTTGGATGGAAAGTAGAAAACCCTAATTCTCATGGTTTTGATTGGCTTTTCCTTCCTAGGAGACGCAACCTGGGTAGCACAAATAATAAGGAATCAAAAGTCTTTCTCCTGGTCCTTCCTGTCCTGGGATTGGCACCACGCTTCTGCCTAAGTGGCTGTCTCTCTCAGCCTGATTGAAGATAAATCTCTTTGCTACAGTCTGACTTTAACCTCGAGGCAACATTTGGAAGGACAGCTGCTGCATTTCTCAGGGAGAAATCGGGTAGAGTTAAAGGCACCGCGGACCAGAATTTTTAAAAATAACAACAAAGAACAGCACGGGAGTGACAAAATGTTTCTTTTCCCCCTTCTGCTTCCAATAGAGGATCAATGTGCCTGATTGTGGTGATACCAAACCTGAAGAGACTCCCTGCCAGGGAGGAAAATTCCAGCCTGAGTCAGAGGCCAGGCCCAGCCCTCTGTAGGGCCCGAGAGCTGCGCCGTGTGGAAGCAGCTCTCTCCTTGGCTCCCAGGCTCAGACGGAGACTTCAGGGGCTTCAGGATGAGGGGACCAGGTATTTCTGTTTTCAAAGGGTTATCTCTTTTGTCCTCTAACATTCCGTTCCAACGTCCCAAAGACTCTGAAGATAGCAACCTATCCTTACCCTCTCTTTCTCTCCCAGTGTAGGTTTGTCATTCGGTCATTTCAGTCGTGTCCAGCTCTTTGTGACTCCATTTGGGGTTTTCTGGCAAGGATACTGGCATGATTTGCTATGTCCTTCTCCAGCTCATTTGACAGATGAGGAAACTGAGGCAAACAGGGTTAGATGATTTGCCCAGGGTCACACAGCTACTAAGCATCTGGGGCTGGATTTGAACTCAGGACCTCCTGACTCCAATCTAGATGCTCTATCCATGCACCACCTAGCTGTCCCTCCTACCCAAGGACTTTAATTCCTTCCCTATTATCTTCCCATCCAAGAAGTCAAGAATGTACAGCGAAGGAAAAAAAAATAGTAATTCTTTCACTTGGCGTGAGACAAGATTCCTTTGTCCTGGTCTTTTTTGGATTATAAAGCCAGGAGAAGAACAGATTTAGAGTTGGAAAATCATCTAGTTTGAACTTCCTGTGCTATACTTGTGGCAAGTGAGGTACAGAAAGTCAAGTGACTTCCCAAATATTAAATAGCAAGGGCAAGACTTGGACCAGGGTCTCTGATTCCGGAATCCATACACTTTCTACCACGCATCCTTTAGGAAGGGTCAATATCCAAAAAGTTTTGGGTGAAATTTCTGTATCTCTGGTTTTGTGCAGGCTATCTCCATCTTATCAATGAATTATGTTCCAAAAGTTCCTTTGTAAGTTGTTATTTGGATCCTAGAATGCATTGTGCAGTAGGGAGAAGACACGGTGTTGTGGATAGTGAGCCAGCCGTGGGATCGGGAAAACTTGGCACGGACCCCGCTTCTGACTCAGATTGCATGGGTCACCATGAGCAAGGAAGTCACCTAGCTTCCCAGTACCTCAAGTTACTCTCTGAAAAACAAACAGGCTGCTGACCTCCATCAGTGGAAAGAGCCACCACCCTCAGGGTTCCCTTTAATAATGAAATCACAGGTCCAGATGAAAACAAGCAAACAAAATGCATTTTCCCACATAAGCAATATTATAAAGGGTGGTTAGGTTCTTGGAGTAGCCCTCAAAATGTCCTATTTGGAGTGAGAGAACCAGAGTTTGAATAGTGGATTCATTGGATCACTTCCTGGTGTCTTCTTGCCAAATCCCTACTCTCTGACTACCACCTTTCTACTGGAAATTTGTCCTATCCCCTACCCTAGATAAGGTTTCTGCCTTATACTGTCGGGCTTCCATGCTACTTCCTGCCATCTATTCACCACCTCTCAGTGCAGGTACCTCTCTTCTCCTTCCTTCCCCATATTCTCAATAACCCTTTATGTGTTGTCTTCTCCAATTCCAATCTAAACTTCTAGATGACAAAGACTATCATTTTTGGTTTTATTTGTATCCCCACCTTAGAATAATGCCTGGCACTTAGCACCAAATAAATGCTTTATCTAACTTGCTCAGTCATCTTTCAGTCGTATCCAACTCTTCATGACCCTATTTGGGGTTTTCTTGGCAAAGATATTGAAGTAGTTTGCCATTTCCTTCTTCATCTCATTTTACAGATGAGGAAACTGAGGCAAACAGGGTTAAGTGACTTGCTCAGGGTCAGATGGCTGGTAAGTGTCTGAAGCTAGATTTGAACTCAGGAAGATGAGTCTTCTTGACTCCAGCACCAGCACTCTATGCACTGTGCCACCCTAGCTGCTCTTTTACCTAGCTACTATCTATCTATTTACCTATGCACATAGGTACATATGGATGTAGGAATGTATTTATTTATCAGCCTGTGAATATATATATTGATCTATATATGTGTCTATCTACTTTTCTATGTATCCATATATCTATGCATATATGTATCTGTCTATGATTGTATATATCTATCTATGTATATCTGTATGTATTTATCTATCTATGTATGTATCTCCTTACGTATCTGTATATATATCTATCTACCGATATGTATTTACCCGTGTATATATATGTGTGTGTGTATATGTATACAAGTATCTATCTTATGTATCTATTTACCTATGTGTCTATCTCTCTGTCATCTGTCTCCCTATAAGGCTCTGCCAATTAGTCCCTGTGCCATCTTGGGTAAGTCAATTAACTTTTCTGGGCCTCAGTTTACTCACCAATAAAATGAAATGATTGGATTTCACGACCACTAAGGTCCTTTTCAGTTCTAAACTATGATCTTACAATCTAATTCCTATTTACTGAGTAATATGATTTTGATGGGGAAATGCCTTTTGGTTTTTAAGTCATAACATCAGGAGCATATCTGTCATCACGGGAATGAAGGGACTGTACCAGAGAATGAAAGTGAAGCAGTGGAGGGGTTGGGGGAAGGTGGGAACGAGGATAAATAACTCTAGGCACCAATACTTGTTAGTTTTATATATTTACCTAAGAGCAGGTAATGATTTTAGATTAATCACTCCCTGCCTGTTCTGGTTTGGGGGACAAAGGGAAGTTGAAATAAGGTTCTGGGGACTCCAAATGTGGACTTTCCTACCACGTGGTCATGTAGGTACATTGTTCATAGTTAGGACATTCATAAATTACAAGCTGTCATGTGACTTTTTTTTTACATTATTACTTTTTCACAAGCCATCTCAG